>NW_027096052.1:0-300000 GCF_040115645.1 Euwallacea fornicatus | reverse complement strand
CGAGCTTCAAAGTTTGAAAAGTCACAAAATATGTGTGTTTGAGCACATAAAGTACTATTTTTTTTGGAAATTCAACAAGATGCAATCATGATGTGTTGTGACATCTCCAAAATCTTGTGGAGCTGATTAATTTGACACTTTGTTTAACAAATTTGGTCCTTATTTGCCGAAGTTATCGAGCTTCAAAGTTTGAAAAGTCACAAAATATGTGTGTTTGAGCACATAAAGTACTATTTTTTTGGAAATTCAACAAGATGCAATAATGATGAGTTGTGACATCTTCAAAATCTCGTCGAGCTGATTAATTTGACACTTTGCTTAAGAAATATGTTCCACATTTGCCGAAGTTATCGAGTTTCAAAGATTGAAAAGTCACAAAATATGTGTGTTTGAGCACATATAGTACTATTTTTCTTGGAAATTCAACAAGATGCAATCATGAGGTGTTGTGACATCTTCAAAATCTTGTGGAGCTGATTAATTTGACACTTTGTTTAACAAATTTGGTCCTCATTTGCCGAAGCTATCGAGCTTCAAAGTTTGAAAAGTCACAAAATATGTGTGTTTGAGCACATAAAGTACTATTTTTCTTGGAAATTCAACAAGATGTAATCATGATGTGTTGTGACATCTTCAAAATCTCGTCGAACTGATTAATTTGACACTTTGTTTAAGTAATTTGTTCCACATTTGCCGAAGTTATCGAGTTTCAAAGATTGAAAAGTCACAAAAGTTGTGTGTTTGAGCACAAAAAGTACTATTTTTCTTGGAAATTCAACAAGATGCAATCATGATGTGTTGTGACATCTTCAAAATCTTGTGGAGCTGATTAATTTGACACTTTGTTTAACAAATTTGGTCCTTATTTGCCGAAGTTATCGAGCTTCAAAGTTTGAAAAGTCACAAAATATGTGTGTTTGAGCACATAAAGTACTATTTTTTTGGAAATTCAACATGATGCAATCATGATGAGTTGTGACATCTTCAAAATCTCGTCGAGTTGATTAATTTGACACTTTGTTTAACAAATTTGGTCCTCATTTGCCGAAGTTATCGAGCTTCAAAGTTTGAAAAGTCACAAAATATGTGTGTTTGAGCACATATAGTACTATTTTTCTTGGAAATTCAACAAGATGCAATAATGATGAGTTGTGACATCTTCAAAATCTCGTCGAGCTGATTAATTTGACACTTTGCTTAAGAAATATGTTCCACATTTGCCGAAGTTATCGAGTTTCAAAGATTGAAAAGTCACAAAATATGTGTGTTTGAGCACATATAGTACTATTTTTCTTGGAAATTCAACAAGATGCAATCATGAGGTGTTGTGACATCTTCAAAATCTTGTGGAGCTGATTAATTTGACACTTTGTTTAACAAATTTGGTCCTCATTTGCCGAAGCTATCGAGCTTCAAAGTTTGAAAAGTCACAAAATATGTGTGTTTGAGCATATAAAGTACTATATTTTTGGAAATTCAACAAGATGCAATAATGATGAGTTGTGACATCTTCAAAATCTCGTCGAGCTGATTAATTTGACACTTTGCTTAAGAAATATGTTCCACATTTGCCGAAGTTATCGAGCTTCAAAGTTTGAAAAGTCACAAAATATGTGTGTTTGAGCACATAAAGTACTATTTTTTTGGAAATTCAACAAGATGCAATAATGATGAGTTGTGACATCTTCAAAATCTCGTCGAGCTGATTAATTTGACACTTTGCTTAAGAAATATGTTCCACATTTGCCGAAGTTATCGAGTTTCAAAGATTGAAAAGTCACAAAATATGTGTGTTTGAGCACATATAGTACTATTTTTCTTGGAAATTCAACAAGATGCAATCATGAGGTGTTGTGACATCTTCAAAATCTTGTGGAGCTGATTAATTTGACACTTTGTTTAACAAATTTGGTCCTCATTTGCCGAAGCTATCGAGCTTCAAAGTTTGAAAAGTCACAAAATATGTGTGTTTGAGCACATAAAGTACTATTTTTCTTGGAAATTCAACAAGATGTAATCATGATGTGTTGTGACATCTTCAAAATCTCGTCGAACTGATTAATTTGACACTTTGTTTAAGTAATTTGTTCCACATTTGCCGAAGTTATCGAGTTTCAAAGATTGAAAAGTCACAAAAGTTGTGTGTTTGAGCACAAAAAGTACTATTTTTCTTGGAAATTCAACAAGATGCAATCATGATGTGTTGTGACATCTTCAAAATCTTGTGGAGCTGATTAATTTGACACTTTGTTTAACAAATTTGGTCCTTATTTGCCGAAGTTATCGAGCTTCAAAGTTTGAAAAGTCACAAAATATGTGTGTTTGAGCACATAAAGTACTATTTTTTTGGAAATTCAACATGATGCAATCATGATGAGTTGTGACATCTTCAAAATCTCGTCGAGTTGATTAATTTGACACTTTGTTTAACAAATTTGGTCCTCATTTGCCGAAGTTATCGAGCTTCAAAGTTTGAAAAGTCACAAAATATGTGTGTTTGAGCACATATAGTACTATTTTTCTTGGAAATTCAACAAGATGCAATAATGATGAGTTGTGACATCTTCAAAATCTCGTCGAGCTGATTAATTTGACACTTTGCTTAAGAAATATGTTCCACATTTGCCGAAGTTATCGAGTTTCAAAGATTGAAAAGTCACAAAATATGTGTGTTTGAGCACATATAGTACTATTTTTCTTGGAAATTCAACAAGATGCAATCATGAGGTGTTGTGACATCTTCAAAATCTTGTGGAGCTGATTAATTTGACACTTTGTTTAACAAATTTGGTCCTCATTTGCCGAAGCTATCGAGCTTCAAAGTTTGAAAAGTCACAAAATATGTGTGTTTGAGCATATAAAGTACTATATTTTTGGAAATTCAACAAGATGCAATAATGATGAGTTGTGACATCTTCAAAATCTCGTCGAGCTGATTAATTTGACACTTTGCTTAAGAAATATGTTCCACATTTGCCGAAGTTATCGAGCTTCAAAGTTTGAAAAGTCACAAAATATGTGTGTTTGAGCACATATAGTACTATTTTTCTTGGAAATTCAACAAGATGCAATAATGATGAGTTGTGACATCTTCAAAATCTCGTCGAGCTGATTAATTTGACACTTTGCTTAAGAAATATGTTCCACATTTGCCGAAGTTATCGAGTTTCAAAGATTGAAAAGTCACAAAATATGTGTGTTTGAGCACATAAAGTACTATTTTTTTTGGAAATTCAACAAGATGCAATCATGATGTGTTGTGACATCTCCAAAATCTCGTCGAGCTGATTAATTTGACACTTTGCTTAAGAAATATGTTCCACATTTGCCGAAGTTATCGAGCTTCAAAGTTTGAAAAGTCACAAAATATGTGTGTTTGAGCACATAAAGTACTATTTTTTTGGAGATTCAACAAGATGCAATAATGATGAGTTGTGACATCTTCAAAATCTCGTCGAGCTGATTAATTTGACACTTTGTTTAACAAATTTGGTCCTTATTTGCCGAAGTTATCGAGCTTCAAAGTTTGAAAAGTCACAAAATATGTGTGTTTGAGCATATAAAGTACTATTTTTTGGGAAATTCAACAAGATGCAATAATGATGAGTTGTGACATCTTCAAAATCTCGTCGAGCTGATTAATTTGACACTTTGCTTAAGAAATATGTTCCACATTTGCCGAAGTTATCGAGCTTCAAAGTTTGAAAAGTCACACAATATGTGTGTTTGAGCACATAAAGTACTATTTTTTTGGAAATTCAACAAGATGCAATAATGATGAGTTGTGACATCTTCAAAATCTCGTCGAGCTGATTAATTTGACATTTTGTTTAAGAAATTTGGTCCTTATTTGCCGAAGTTATCGAGCTTCAAAGTTTGAAAAGTCACAAAATATGTGTGTTTGAGCATATAAAGTACTATTTTTTGGGAAATTCAACAAGATGCAATAATGATGAGTTGTGACATCTTCAAAATCTCGTCGAGCTGATTAATTTGACACTTTGCTTAAGAAATATGTTCCACATTTGCCGAAGTTATCGAGCTTCAAAGTTTGAAAAGTCACACAATATGTGTGTTTGAGCACATAAAGTACTATTTTTTTGGAAATTCAACAAGATGCAATAATGATGAGTTGTGACATCTTCAAAATCTCGTCGAGCTGATTAATTTGACATTTTGTTTAAGAAATTTGTTCCACATTTGCCGAAGTTATCGAGTTTCAAAGATTGAAAAGTCACAAAATATGTGTGTTTGAGCACATATAGTACTATTTTTCTTGGAAATTCAACAAGATAAAATCATGATGTGTTGAGACATCTTCAAAATCTTGTGGAGCTGATTAATTTGACACTTTGTTTAACAAATTTGGTCCTCATTTGCCGAAGTTATCGAGCTTCAAAGTTTGAAAAGTCACAAAATATGTGTGTTTGAGCACATAAAGTACTATTTTTTTTGGAAATTCAACAAGATGCAATCATGATGTGTTGTGACATCTCCAAAATCTTGTGGAGCTGATTAATTTGACACTTTGTTTAACAAATTTGGTCCTTATTTGCCGAAGTTATCGAGCTTCAAAGTTTGAAAAGTCACAAAATATGTGTGTTTGAGCACATAAAGTACTATTTTTTTGGAAATTCAACAAGATGCAATAATGATGAGTTGTGACATCTTCAAAATCTCGTCGAGCTGATTAATTTGACACTTTGCTTAAGAAATATGTTCCACATTTGCCGAAGTTATCAAGTTTCAAAGATTGAAAAGTCACAAAATATGTGTGTTTGAGCACATATAGTACTATTTTTCTTGGAAATTCAACAAGATGCAATCATGAGGTGTTGTGACATCTTCAAAATCTTGTGGGGCTGATTAATTTGACACTTTGTTTAACAAATTTGGTCCTCATTTGCCGAAGCTATCGAGCTTCAAAGTTTGAAAAGTCACAAAATATGTGTGTTTGAGCACATAAAGTACTATTTTTTTTGGAAATTCAACAAGATGCAATCATGATGTGTTGTGACATCTCCAAAATCTTGTGGAGCTGATTAATTTGACACTTTGTTTAACAAATTTGGTCCTTATTTGCCGAAGTTATCGAGCTTCAAAGTTTGAAAAGTCACAAAATATGTGTGTTTGAGCACATAAAGTACTATATTTTTGGAAATTCAACAAGATGCAATAATGATGAGTTGTGACATCTTCAAAATCTCGTCGAGCTGATTAATTTGACACTTTGCTTAAGAAATATGTTCCACATTTGCCGAAGTTATCGAGCTTCAAAGTTTGAAAAGTCACACAATATGTGTGTTTGAGCACATAAAGTACTATTTTTTTGGAAATTCAACAACATGCAATAATGATGAGTTGTGACATCTTCAAAATCTCGTCGAGCTGATTAATTTGACACTTTGCTTAAGAAATATGTTCCACATTTGCCGAAGTTATCGAGTTTCAAAGATTGAAAAGTCACAAATTATGTGTGTTTGAGCACATAAAGTACTATTTTTTTTTGGAAATTCAACAAGATGCAATCATGATGTGTTGTGACATCTTCAAAATCTTGTGGAGCTGATTAATTTGACACTTTGTTTACCAAATTTGGTCCTTATTTGCCGAAGTTATCGAGCTTCAAAGTTTGAAAAGTCACAAATTATGTGTGTTTGAGCACATAAAGTATTATTTTTTTTTGGAAATTCAACAAGATGCAATCATGATGTGTTGTGACATCTTCAAAATCTTGTGGAGCTGATTAATTTGACACTTTGTTTACCAAATTTGGTCCTTATTTGCCGAAGTTATCGAGCTTCAAAATTTGAAAAGTCACACAATTTGTGTGTTTGAGCACATATAGTACTATTTTTCTTGGAAATTCAACAAGATGCAATCATGATGTGTTGTGACATCTTCAAACTCTCGTCGAGCTGATTAATTTGACACTTCGTTTAAGGAATTTCGTACTCATTTGCCGAAGTTATCGAGCTTCAAAATTTGAAGTCACACAAGTTGTGTGTTTGAGCACATAAAGTACTATTTTTCTTGGAAATTCAACAAGATGCAATCATGATGTGTTGTGACATCTTCAAAATTTTGTGGAGCTGATTAATTTGACACTTTGTTTAACAAATTTGGTCCTTATTTGCCGAAGTTATCGAGCTTCAAAGTTTGAAAAGTCACAAAATATGTGTGTTTGAGCATATAAAGTACTATTTTTTGGGAAATTCAACAAGATGCAATAATGATGAGTTGTGACATCTTCAAAATCTCGTCGAGCTGATTAATTTGACACTTTGCTTAAGAAATATGTTCCACATTTGCCGAAGTTATCGAGCTTCAAAGTTTGAAAAGTCACACAATATGTGTGTTTGAGCACATAAAGTACTATTTTTTTGGAAATTCAACAAGATGCAATAATGATGAGTTGTGACATCTTCAAAATCTCGTCGAGCTGATTAATTTGACATTTTGTTTAAGAAATTTGTTCCACATTTGCCGAAGTTATCGAGTTTCAAAGATTGAAAAGTCACAAAATATGTGTGTTTGAGCACATATAGTACTATTTTTCTTGGAAATTCAACAAGATGCAATCATGAGGTGTTGTGACATCTTCAAAATCTTGTGGAGCTGATTAATTTGACACTTTGTTTAACAAATTTGGTCCTCATTTGCCGAAGCTATCGAGCTTCAAAGTTTGAAAAGTCACAAAATATGTGTGTTTGAGCACATAAAGTACTATTTTTCTTGGAAATTCAACAAGATGTAATCATGATGTGTTGTGACATCTTCAAAATCTCGTCGAACTGATTAATTTGACACTTTGTTTAAGTAATTTGTTCCACATTTGCCGAAGTTATCGAGTTTCAAAGATTGAAAAGTCACAAAAGTTGTGTGTTTGAGCACAAAAAGTACTATTTTTCTTGGAAATTCAACAAGATGCAATCATGATGTGTTGTGACATCTTCAAAATCTTGTGGAGCTGATTAATTTGACACTTTGTTTAACAAATTTGGTCCTTATTTGCCGAAGTTATCGAGCTTCAAAGTTTGAAAAGTCACAAAATATGTGTGTTTGAGCACATAAAGTACTATTTTTTTGGAAATTCAACATGATGCAATCATGATGAGTTGTGACATCTTCAAAATCTCGTCGAGTTGATTAATTTGACACTTTGTTTAACAAATTTGGTCCTCATTTGCCGAAGTTATCGAGCTTCAAAGTTTGAAAAGTCACAAAATATGTGTGTTTGAGCACATATAGTACTATTTTTCTTGGAAATTCAACAAGATGCAATAATGATGAGTTGTGACATCTTCAAAATCTCGTCGAGCTGATTAATTTGACACTTTGCTTAAGAAATATGTTCCACATTTGCCGAAGTTATCGAGTTTCAAAGATTGAAAAGTCACAAAATATGTGTGTTTGAGCACATATAGTACTATTTTTCTTGGAAATTCAACAAGATGCAATCATGAGGTGTTGTGACATCTTCAAAATCTTGTGGAGCTGATTAATTTGACACTTTGTTTAACAAATTTGGTCCTCATTTGCCGAAGCTATCGAGCTTCAAAGTTTGAAAAGTCACAAAATATGTGTGTTTGAGCATATAAAGTACTATATTTTTGGAAATTCAACAAGATGCAATAATGATGAGTTGTGACATCTTCAAAATCTCGTCGAGCTGATTAATTTGACACTTTGCTTAAGAAATATGTTCCACATTTGCCGAAGTTATCGAGCTTCAAAGTTTGAAAAGTCACAAAATATGTGTGTTTGAGCACATATAGTACTATTTTTCTTGGAAATTCAACAAGATGCAATAATGATGAGTTGTGACATCTTCAAAATCTCGTCGAGCTGATTAATTTGACACTTTGCTTAAGAAATATGTTCCACATTTGCCGAAGTTATCGAGTTTCAAAGATTGAAAAGTCACAAAATATGTGTGTTTGAGCACATAAAGTACTATTTTTTTTGGAAATTCAACAAGATGCAATCATGATGTGTTGTGACATCTCCAAAATCTCGTCGAGCTGATTAATTTGACACTTTGCTTAAGAAATATGTTCCACATTTGCCGAAGTTATCGAGCTTCAAAGTTTGAAAAGTCACAAAATATGTGTGTTTGAGCACATAAAGTACTATTTTTTTGGAGATTCAACAAGATGCAATAATGATGAGTTGTGACATCTTCAAAATCTCGTCGAGCTGATTAATTTGACACTTTGTTTAACAAATTTGGTCCTTATTTGCCGAAGTTATTGAGCTTCAAAGTTTGAAAAGTCACAAAATATGTGTGTTTGAGCATATAAAGTACTATTTTTTGGGAAATTCAACAAGATGCAATAATGATGAGTTGTGACATCTTCAAAATCTCGTCGAGCTGATTAATTTGACACTTTGCTTAAGAAATATGTTCCACATTTGCCGAAGTTATCGAGCTTCAAAGTTTGAAAAGTCACACAATATGTGTGTTTGAGCACATAAAGTACTATTTTTTTGGAAATTCAACAAGATGCAATAATGATGAGTTGTGACATCTTCAAAATCTCGTCGAGCTGATTAATTTGACATTTTGTTTAAGAAATTTGGTCCTTATTTGCCGAAGTTATCGAGCTTCAAAGTTTGAAAAGTCACAAAATATGTGTGTTTGAGCATATAAAGTACTATTTTTTGGGAAATTCAACAAGATGCAATCATGATGTGTTGTGACATCTTCAAAATCTTGTGGAGCTGATTAATTTGACACTTTGTTTAACAAATTTGGTCCTTATTTGCCGAAGTTATCGAGCTTCAAAGTTTGAAAAGTCACAAAATATGTGTGTTTGAGCACATAAAGTACTATTTTTTTGGAAATTCAACAAGATGCAATAATGATGAGTTGTGACATCTTCAAAATCTCGTCGAGCTGATTAATTTGACACTTTGCTTAAGAAATATGTTCCACATTTGCCGAAGTTATCGAGTTTCAAAGATTGAAAAGTCACAAAATATGTGTGTTTGAGCACATAAAGTACTATTTTTTTTGGAAATTCAACAAGATGCAATAATGATGTGTTGTGACATCTCCAAAATCTTGTGGAGCTGATTAATTTGACACTTTGTTTAACAAATTTGGTCCCCATTTGCCGAAGTTATCGAGTTTCAAAGATTGAAAAGTCACAAAATATGTGTGTTTGAGCATATAAAGTACTATTTTTTTGGAAATTCAACAAGGTGCAATAATGATGAGTTGTGACATCTTCAAAATCTCGTCGAGCTGATTAATTTGACACTTTGCTTAAGAAATATGTTCCACATTTGCCGAAGTTATCGAGTTTCAAAGATTGAAAAGTCACAAAATATGTGTGTTTGAGCACATAAAGTACTATTTTTTTGGGAAATTCAACAAGATGCAATCATGACGTGTTGTGACATCTTCAAAATCTTGTGGAGCTGATTAATTTGACACTTTGTTTAACAAATTTGGTCCTTATTTGCCGAAGTTATCGAGCTTCAAAGTTTGAAAAGTCACAAAATATGTGTGTTTGAGCACATAAAGTACTATTTTTTTGGAGATTCAACAAGATGCAATAATGATGAGTTGTGACATCTTCAAAATCTCGTCGAGCTGATTAATTTGACACTTTGTTTAACAAATTTGGTCCTTATTTGCCGAAGTTATCGAGCTTCAAAGTTTGAAAAGTCACAAAATATGTGTGTTTGAGCATATAAAGTACTATTTTTTGGGAAATTCAACAAGATGCAATAATGATGAGTTGTGACATCTCGTCGAGCTGATTAATTTGACACTTTGCTTAAGAAATATGTTCCACATTTGCCGAAGTTATCGAGCTTCAAAGTTTGAAAAGTCACACAATATGTGTGTTTGAGCACATAAAGTACTATTTTTTTGGAAATTCAACAAGATGCAATAATGATGAGTTGTGACATCTTCAAAATCTCGTCGAGCTGATTAATTTGACACTTTGCTTAAGAAATATGTTCCACATTTGCCGAAGTTATCGAGTTTCAAAGATTGAAAAGTCACAAATTATGTGTGTTTGAGCACATAAAGTACTATTTTTTTTTGGAAATTCAACAAGATGCAATCATGATGTGTTGTGACATCTTCAAAATCTTGTGGAGCTGATTAATTTGACACTTTGTTTACCAAATTTGGTCCTTATTTGCCGAAGTTATCGAGCTTCAAAGTTTGAAAAGTCACAAATTATGTGTGTTTGAGCACATAAAGTATTATTTTTTTTTGGAAATTCAACAAGATGCAATCATGATGTGTTGTGACATCTTCAAAATCTTGTGGAGCTGATTAATTTGACACTTTGTTTACCAAATTTGGTCCTTATTTGCCGAAGTTATCGAGCTTCAAAATTTGAAAAGTCACACAATTTGTGTGTTTGAGCACATATAGTACTATTTTTCTTGGAAATTCAACAAGATGCAATCATGATGTGTTGTGACATCTTCAAAATCTTGTGGAGCTGATTAATTTGACGCTTTGTTTAAGAAATTTGTTCCACATTTGCCGAAGTTATCGAGTTTCAAAGATTGAAAAGTCACAAAATATGTGTGTTTGAGCACATAAAGTACTATTTTTTTGGAAATTCAACAAGATGCAATCATGATGAGTTGTGACATCTTCAAACTCTCGTCGAGCTGATTAATTTGACACTTTGTTTAAGGAATTTCGTACTCATTTGCCGAAGTTATCGAGCTTCAAAATTTGAAGTCACACAAGTTGTGTGTTTGAGCACATAAAGTACTATTTTTCTTGGAAATTCAACAAGATGCAATCATGATGTGTTGTGACATCTTCAAAATCTTGTGGAGCTGATTAATTTGACACTTTGTTTAACAAATTTGGTCCTTATTTGCCGAAGTTATCGAGCTTCAAAGTTTGAAAAGTCACAAAATATGTGTGTTTGAGCATATAAAGTACTATTTTTTGGGAAATTCAACAAGATGCAATAATGATGAGTTGTGACATCTTCAAAATCTCGTCGAGCTGATTAATTTGACACTTTGCTTAAGAAATATGTTCCACATTTGCCGAAGTTATCGAGCTTCAAAGTTTGAAAAGTCACACAATATGTGTGTTTGAGCACATAAAGTACTATTTTTTTGGAAATTCAACAAGATGCAATAATGATGAGTTGTGACATCTTCAAAATCTCGTCGAGCTGATTAATTTGACATTTTGTTTAAGAAATTTGTTCCACATTTGCCGAAGTTATCGAGTTTCAAAGATTGAAAAGTCACAAAATATGTGTGTTTGAGCACATATAGTACTATTTTTCTTGGAAATTCAACAAGATAAAATCATGATGTGTTGAGACATCTTCAAAATCTTGTGGAGCTGATTAATTTGACACTTTGTTTAACAAATTTGGTCCTCATTTGCCGAAGTTATCGAGCTTCAAAGTTTGAAAAGTCACAAAATATGTGTGTTTGAGCACATAAAGTACTATTTTTTTTGGAAATTCAACAAGATGCAATCATGATGTGTTGTGACATCTCCAAAATCTTGTGGAGCTGATTAATTTGACACTTTGTTTAACAAATTTGGTCCTTATTTGCCGAAGTTATCGAGCTTCAAAGTTTGAAAAGTCACAAAATATGTGTGTTTGAGCACATAAAGTACTATTTTTTTGGAAATTCAACAAGATGCAATAATGATGAGTTGTGACATCTTCAAAATCTCGTCGAGCTG
This sequence comes from Euwallacea fornicatus, assembly GCF_040115645.1. Taxonomy (NCBI): domain Eukaryota; kingdom Metazoa; phylum Arthropoda; class Insecta; order Coleoptera; family Curculionidae; genus Euwallacea; species Euwallacea fornicatus. Next base: position 288,299 of record NW_027096052.1, on the reverse strand, counting down.
ATTAATTTGACACTTTGCTTAAGAAATATGTTCCACATTTGCCGAAGTTATCGAGCTTCAAAGTTTGAAAAGTCACAAAATATGTGTGTTTGAGCACATAAAGTACTATTTTTTTTGGAAATTCAACAAGATGCAATCATGATGTGTTGTGACATCTCCAAAATCTTGTGGAGCTGATTAATTTGACACTTTGTTTAACAAATTTGGTCCCCATTTGCCGAAGTTATCGAGTTTCAAAGATTGAAAAGTCACAAAATATGTGTGTTTGAGCATATAAAGTACTATTTTTTTGGAAATTCAACAAGGTGCAATAATGATGAGTTGTGACATCTTCAAAATCTCGTCGAGCTGATTAATTTGACACTTTGCTTAAGAAATATGTTCCACATTTGCCGAAGTTATCGAGTTTCAAAGATTGAAAAGTCACAAAATATGTGTGTTTGAGCACATAAAGTACTATTTTTTTGGGAAATTCAACAAGATGCAATCATGACGTGTTGTGACATCTTCAAAATCTTGTGGAGCTGATTAATTTGACACTTTGTTTAACAAATTTGGTCCTTATTTGCCGAAGTTATCGAGCTTCAAAGTTTGAAAAGTCACAAAATATGTGTGTTTGAGCACATAAAGTACTATTTTTTTGGAGATTCAACAAGATGCAATAATGATGAGTTGTGACATCTTCAAAATCTCGTCGAGCTGATTAATTTGACACTTTGTTTAACAAATTTGGTCCTTATTTGCCGAAGTTATCGAGCTTCAAAGTTTGAAAAGTCACAAAATATGTGTGTTTGAGCATATAAAGTACTATTTTTTGGGAAATTCAACAAGATGCAATAATGATGAGTTGTGACATCTCGTCGAGCTGATTAATTTGACACTTTGCTTAAGAAATATGTTCCACATTTGCCGAAGTTATCGAGTTTCAAAGATTGAAAAGTCACAAATTATGTGTGTTTGAGCACATAAAGTACTATTTTTTTTTGGAAATTCAACAAGATGCAATCATGATGTGTTGTGACATCTTCAAAATCTTGTGGAGCTGATTAATTTGACACTTTGTTTACCAAATTTGGTCCTTATTTGCCGAAGTTATCGAGCTTCAAAGTTTGAAAAGTCACAAATTATGTGTGTTTGAGCACATAAAGTATTATTTTTTTTTGGAAATTCAACAAGATGCAATCATGATGTGTTGTGACATCTTCAAAATCTTGTGGAGCTGATTAATTTGACACTTTGTTTACCAAATTTGGTCCTTATTTGCCGAAGTTATCGAGCTTCAAAATTTGAAAAGTCACACAATTTGTGTGTTTGAGCACATATAGTACTATTTTTCTTGGAAATTCAACAAGATGCAATCATGATGTGTTGTGACATCTTCAAAATCTTGTGGAGCTGATTAATTTGACGCTTTGTTTAAGAAATTTGTTCCACATTTGCCGAAGTTATCGAGTTTCAAAGATTGAAAAGTCACAAAATATGTGTGTTTGAGCACATAAAGTACTATTTTTTTGGAAATTCAACAAGATGCAATCATGATGAGTTGTGACATCTTCAAACTCTCGTCGAGCTGATTAATTTGACACTTTGTTTAAGGAATTTCGTACTCATTTGCCGAAGTTATCGAGCTTCAAAATTTGAAGTCACACAAGTTGTGTGTTTGAGCACATAAAGTACTATTTTTCTTGGAAATTCAACAAGATGCAATCATGATGTGTTGTGACATCTTCAAAATCTTGTGGAGCTGATTAATTTGACACTTTGTTTAACAAATTTGGTCCTTATTTGCCGAAGTTATCGAGCTTCAAAGTTTGAAAAGTCACAAAATATGTGTGTTTGAGCATATAAAGTACTATTTTTTGGGAAATTCAACAAGATGCAATAATGATGAGTTGTGACATCTTCAAAATCTCGTCGAGCTGATTAATTTGACACTTTGCTTAAGAAATATGTTCCACATTTGCCGAAGTTATCGAGCTTCAAAGTTTGAAAAGTCACACAATATGTGTGTTTGAGCACATAAAGTACTATTTTTTTGGAAATTCAACAAGATGCAATAATGATGAGTTGTGACATCTTCAAAATCTCGTCGAGCTGATTAATTTGACATTTTGTTTAAGAAATTTGTTCCACATTTGCCGAAGTTATCGAGTTTCAAAGATTGAAAAGTCACAAAATATGTGTGTTTGAGCACATATAGTACTATTTTTCTTGGAAATTCAACAAGATAAAATCATGATGTGTTGAGACATCTTCAAAATCTTGTGGAGCTGATTAATTTGACACTTTGTTTAACAAATTTGGTCCTCATTTGCCGAAGTTATCGAGCTTCAAAGTTTGAAAAGTCACAAAATATGTGTGTTTGAGCACATAAAGTACTATTTTTTTTGGAAATTCAACAAGATGCAATCATGATGTGTTGTGACATCTCCAAAATCTTGTGGAGCTGATTAATTTGACACTTTGTTTAACAAATTTGGTCCTTATTTGCCGAAGTTATCGAGCTTCAAAGTTTGAAAAGTCACAAAATATGTGTGTTTGAGCACATAAAGTACTATTTTTTTGGAAATTCAACAAGATGCAATAATGATGAGTTGTGACATCTTCAAAATCTCGTCGAGCTGATTAATTTGACACTTTGCTTAAGAAATATGTTCCACATTTGCCGAAGTTATCGAGTTTCAAAGATTGAAAAGTCACAAAATATGTGTGTTTGAGCACATATAGTACTATTTTTCTTGGAAATTCAACAAGATGCAATCATGAGGTGTTGTGACATCTTCAAAATCTTGTGGAGCTGATTAATTTGACACTTTGTTTAACAAATTTGGTCCTCATTTGCCGAAGCTATCGAGCTTCAAAGTTTGAAAAGTCACAAAATATGTGTGTTTGAGCATATAAAGTACTATATTTTTGGAAATTCAACAAGATGCAATAATGATGAGTTGTGACATCTTCAAAATCTCGTCGAGCTGATTAATTTGACACTTTGCTTAAGAAATATGTTCCACATTTGCCGAAGTTATCGAGCTTCAAAGTTTGAAAAGTCACACAATATGTGTGTTTGAGCACATAAAGTACTATTTTTTTGGAAATTCAACAAGATGCAATAATGATGAGTTGTGACATCTTCAAAATCTCGTCGAGCTGATTAATTTGACACTTTGTTTAAGAAATTTGTTCCACATTTGCCGAAGTTATCGAGTTTCAAAGATTGAAAAGTCACAAAATATGTGTGTTTGAGCACATAAAGTACTATTTTTTTTGGAAATTCAACAAGATGCAATCATGATGTGTTGTGACATCTCCAAAATCTTGTGGAGCTGATTAATTTGACACTTTGCTTAACAAATTTGGTCCCCGTTTGCCGAAGTTATCGAGTTTCAAAGATTGAAAAGTCACAAAATATGTGTGTTTGAGCACATATAGTACTATTTTTCTTGGAAATTCAACAAGATGCAATCATGATGTGTTGTGACATCTTCAAAATCTTGTGGAGCTGATTAATTTGACACTTTGTTTAACAAATTTGGTCCTTATTTGCCGAAGTTATCGAGCTTCAAAGTTTGAAAAGTCACAAAATATGTGTGTTTGAGCACATAAAGTACTATTTTTTTTGGAAATTCAACAAGATGCAATCATGATGTGTTGTGACATCTTCAAAATCTCGTCGAGCTGATTAATTTGACACTTTGTTTAAGAAATTTGTTCCACATTTGCCGAAGTTATCGAGCATCAAAATTTGAAAAGTCACAAAAGTTGTGTGTTTGAGCACATAAAGTACTATTTTTCTTGGAAATTCAACATGATGCAATCATGATGTTTCATGTCATTTTAAAGATCTCGTCGAGCCGATTAATTTGACACTTTGTTTAACAAATGTGGTCCTCATTTGCCGAAGTTATCGAGCTTCAAATTTGGAAAAGTCACAAAAGTTGTGTGTTTGAGCACATAAAGTACTATTTTTCTTGGAAATTCAACAAGATGCAATCATGATGTGTTGTGACATCTTCAAAATCTCGTCGAACTGATTAATTTGACACTTTGTTTAAGTAATTTGTTCCACATTTGCCGAAGTTATCGAGTTTCAAAGATTGAAAAGTCACAAAAGTTGTGTGTTTGAGCACAAATAGTACTATTTTTCTTGGAAATTCAACAAGATGCAATCATGATGTGTTGTGAGATCTTCAAAATCTCGTCGAGCTGATTAATTTGACACTTTTTTTAAGGAATTTGGTACTCATTTGCCGAAGTTATCGAGCATCAAAATTTGAAAAGTCACACAAGTTGTGTGTTTGAGCACATATAGTACTATTTTTCTTGGAAATTCAACAATATGCAATCATGATGTGTTGTGACATCTTCAAAATCTTGTCGAGCTGATTAATTTGACACTTTCTTTAAGGAATTTGGTCCTCATTTGCCGAAGTTATCGAGTTTCAAAGATTGAAAAGTCACAAAATATGTGTGTTTGAGCACATATAGTACTATTTTTCTTGGAAATTCAACAATATGCAATCATGATGTGTTGTGACATCTTCAAAATCTCGTCGAGCTGATTAATTTGACACTTTGTTTAAGAAATTTGTTCCACATTTGCCGAAGTTATCGAGTTTCAAAGATTGAAAAGTCACAAAATATGTGTGTTTGAGCACATAAAGTACTATTTTTTTTGGAAATTCAACAAGATGCAATCATGATGTGTTGTGACATCTTCAAAATCTCGTCGAACTGATTAATTTGACACTTTGTTTAAGTAATTTGTTCCACATTTGCCGAAGTTATCGAGTTTCAAAGATTGAAAAGTCACAAAAGTTGTGTGTTTGAGCACAAAAAGTACTATTTTTCTTGGAAATTCAACAAGATGCAATCATGATGTGTTGTGACATCTTCAAAATCTTGTGGAGCTGATTAATTTGACACTTTGTTTAACAAATTTGGTCCTTATTTGCCGAAGTTATCGAGCTTCAAAGTTTGAAAAGTCACAAAATATGTGTGTTTGAGCATATAAAGTACTATTTTTTGGGAAATTCAACAAGATGCAATAATGATGAGTTGTGACATCTTCAAAATCTCGTCGAGCTGATTAATTTGACACTTTGCTTAAGAAATATGTTCCACATTTGCCGAAGTTATCGAGCTTCAAAGTTTGAAAAGTCACACAATATGTGTGTTTGAGCACATAAAGTACTATTTTTTTGGAAATTCAACAAGATGCAATCATGATGAGTTGTGACATCTTCAAAATCTCGTCGAGTTGATTAATTTGACACTTTGTTTAACAAATTTGGTCCTCATTTGCCGAAGTTATCGAGCTTCAAAGTTTGAAAAGTCACAAAATATGTGTGTTTGAGCACATATAGTACTATTTTTCTTGGAAATTCAACAAGATGCAATAATGATGAGTTGTGACATCTTCAAAATCTCGTCGAGCTGATTAATTTGACACATTGTTTAAGAAATTTGTTCCACATTTGCCGAAGTTATCGAGTTTCAAAGATTGAAAAGTCACAAAATATGTGTGTTTGAGCACATATAGTACTATTATTCTTGGAAATTCAACAATATGCAATCATGATGTGTTGTGACATCTTCAAAATCTTGTCGAGCTGATTAATTTGACACTTTGTTTAACAAATTTGGTCCTCATTTGCCGAAGTTATCGAGCTTCAAATTTGGAAAAGTCACAAAATATGTGTGTTTGAGCACATAAAGTACTATTTTTTTTGGAAATTCAACAAGATGCAATCATGATGTGTTGTGACATCTTCAAAATCTCGTCGAACTGATTAATTTGACACTTTGTTTAAGTAATTTGTTCCACATTTGCCGAAGTTATCGAGTTTCAAAGATTGAAAAGTCACAAAAGTTGTGTGTTTGAGCACAAAAAGTACTATTTTTCTTGGAAATTCAACAAGATGCAATCATGATGTGTTGTGAGATCTTCAAAATCTCGTCGAGCTGATTAATTTGACACTTTTTTTAAGGAATTTGGTACTCATTTGCCGAAGTTATCGAGCATCAAAATTTGAAAAGTCACACAAGTTGTGTGTTTGAGCACATATAGTACTATTTTTCTTGGAAATTCAACAAGATGCAATCATGATGTGTTGTGAGATCTTCAAAATCTCGTCGAGCTGATTAATTTGACACTTTTTTTAAGGAATTTGGTACTCATTTGCCGAAGTTATCGAGCATCAAAATTTGAAAAGTCACACAAGTTGTGTGTTTGAGCACATATAGTACTATTTTTCTTGGAAATTCAACAAGATGCAATCATGATGTGTTGTGAGATCTTCAAAATCTCGTCGAGCTGATTAATTTGACACTTTTTTTAAGGAATTTGGTACTCATTTGCCGAAGTTATCGAGCATCAAAATTTGAAAAGTCACACAAGTTGTGTGTTTGAGCACATATAGTACTATTTTTCTTGGAAATTCAACATGATAAAATCATGATGTGTTGAGACATCTTCAAAATCTTGTGGAGCTGATTAATTTGACACTTTGTTTAACAAATTTGGTCCTCATTTGCCGAAGTTATCGAGCTTCAAAGTTTGAAAAGTCACAAAATATGTGTGTTTGAGCACATAAAGTACTATTTTTTTTGGAAATTCAACAAGATGCAATCATGATGTGTTGTGACATCTCCAAAATCTTGTGGAGCTGATTAATTTGACACTTTGTTTAACAAATGTGGTCCTCATTTGCCGAAGTTATCGAGTTTCAAAGATTGAAAAGTCACAAAATATGTGTGTTTGAGCACATATAGTACTATTTTTCTTGGAAATTCAACATGATGCAATAATGATGAGTTGTGACATCTTCAAAATCTCGTCGAGCTGATTAATTTGACACTTTGCTTAAGAAATATGTTCCACATTTGCAGAAGTTATCGAGCATCAAAATTTGAAAAGTCACAAAAGTTGTGTGTTTGAGCACATAAAGTACTATTTTTCTTGGAAATTCAACATGATGCAATCATGATGTTTCATGTCATTTTAAAGATCTCGTCGAGCCGATTAATTTGACACTTTGTTTAACAAATGTGGTCCTCATTTGCCGAAGTTATCGAGCTTCAAAGTTTGAAAAGTCACAAAATATGTGTGTTTGAGCACATATAGTACTATTTTTCTTGGAAATTCAACATGATGCAATCATGATGTGTTGTGACATCTTCAAAATCTCGTCGAGCTGATTAATTTGACACTTTTTTTAAGGAATTTGGTACTCATTTGCCGAAGTTATCGAGCTTCAAAGTTTGAAAAGTCACAAAATATGTGTGTTTGAGCACATATAGTACTATTTTTCTTGGAAATTCAACATGATGCAATCATAATGTGTTGTGACATCTTCAAAATCTCGTCGAGCTGATTAATTTGACACTTTTTTTAAGGAATTTGGTACTCATTTGCCGAAGTTATCGAGCTTCAAAGTTTGAAAAGTCACAAAATATGTGTGTTTGAGCACATAAAGTACTATTTTTTTGAAAATTCAACATGATGCAATCATGATGAGTTGTGACATCTTCAAAATCTCGTCGAGTTGATTAATTTGACACTTTGTTTAACAAATTTGGTCCTCATTTGCCGAAGTTATCGAGCTTCAAAGTTTGAAAAGTCACAAAATATGTGTGTTTGAGCACATATAGTACTATTTTTCTTGGAAATTCAACATGATGCAATCATAATGTGTTGTGACATCTTCAAAATCTCGTCGAGCTGATTAATTTGACACTTTTTTTAAGGAATTTGGTACTCATTTGCCGAAGTTATCGAGCTTCAAAGTTTGAAAAGTCACAAAATATGTGTGTTTGAGCACATATAGTACTATTTTTCTTGGAAATTCAACAAGATGCAATAATGATGAGTTGTGACATCTTCAAAATCTCGTCGAGCTGATTAATTTGACACATTGTTTAAGAAATTTGTTCCACATTTGCCGAAGTTATCGAGTTTCAAAGATTGAAAAGTCACAAGATATGTGTGTTTGAGCACATATAGTACTATTATTCTTGGAAATTCAACAATATGCAATCATGATGTGTTGTGACATCTTCAAAATCTTGTCGAGCTGATTAATTTGACACTTTGTTTAACAAATTTGGTCCTCATTTGCCGAAGTTATCGAGCTTCAAATTTGGAAAAGTCACAAAAGTTGTGTGTTTGAGCACATAAAGTACTATTTTTCTTGGAAATTCAACATGATGCAATCATGATGTTTCATGTCATTTTAAAGATCTCGTCGAGCCGATTAATTTGACACTTTGTTTAACAAATGTGGTCCTCATTTGCCGAAGTAATCGAGCTTCAAAGTTTGAAAAGTCACAAAATATGTGTGTTTGAGCACATATAGTACTATTTTTCTTGGAAATTCAACATGATGCAATCATGATGTGTTGTGACATCTTCAAAATCTCGTCGAGCTGATTAATTTGACACTTTTTTTAAGGAATTTGGTACTCATTTGCCGAAGTTATCGAGCTTCAAAGTTTGAAAAGTCACAAAATATGTGTGTTTGAGCACATATAGTACTATTTTTCTTGGAAATTCAACATGATGCAATCATGATGTGTTGTGACATCTTCAAAATCTCGTCGAGCTGATTAATTTGACACTTTTTTTAAGGAATTTGATACTCATTTGCCGAAGTTATCGAGCTTCAAAGATTGAAAAGTCACAAAATATGTGTGTTTGAGCACATATAGTACTATTTTTCTTGGAAATTCAACATGATGCAATCATGATGTGTTGTGACATCTTCAAAATCTCGTCGAGCTGATTAATTTGACACTTTTTTTAAGGAATTTGGTACTCATTTGCCGAAGTTATCGAGCTTCAAAGTTTGAAAAGTCACAAAATATGTGTGTTTGAGCACATGTAGTACTATTTTTCTTGGAAATTCAACATGATGCAATCATAATGTGTTGTGACATCTTCAAAATCTCGTCGAGCTGATTAATTTGACACTTTTTTTAAGGAATTTGGTACTCATTTGCCGAAGTTATCGAGCTTCAAAGTTTGAAAAGTCACAAAACATGTGTGTTTGAGCACATAAAGTACTATTTTTTTGGAAATTCAACATGATGCAATCATGATGAGTTGTGACATCTTCAAAATCTCGTCGAGTTGATTAATTTGACACTTTGTTTAACAAATTTGGTCCTCATTTGCCGAAGTTATCGAGCTTCAAAGTTTGAAAAGTCACAAAATATGTGTGTTTGAGCACATATAGTAGTATTTTTCTTGGAAATTCAACATGATGCAATCATAATGTGTTGTGACATCTTCAAAATCTCGTCGAGCTGATTAATTTGACACTTTTTTTAAGGAATTTGGTACTCATTTGCCGAAGTTATCGAGCTTCAAAGTTTGAAAAGTCACAAAATATGTGTGTTTGAGCACATATAGTACTATTTTTCTTGGAAATTCAACATGATGCAATCATAATGTGTTGTGACATCTTCAAAATCTCGTCGAGCTGATTAATTTGACACTTTTTTTAAGGAATTTGGTACTCATTTGCCGAAGTTATCGAGCTTCAAAGTTTGAAAAGTCACAAAATATGTGTGTTTGAGCACATAAAGTACTATTTTTTTGAAAATTCAACATGATGCAATCATGATGAGTTGTGACATCTTCAAAATCTCGTCGAGTTGATTAATTTGACACTTTGTTTAACAAATTTGGTCCTCATTTGCCGAAGTTATCGAGCTTCAAAGTTTGAAAAGTCACAAAATATGTGTGTTTGAGCACATATAGTACTATTTTTCTTGGAAATTCAACATGATGCAATCATAATGTGTTGTGACATCTTCAAAATCTCGTCGAGCTGATTAATTTGACACTTTTTTTAAGGAATTTGGTACTCATTTGCCGAAGTTATCGAGCTTCAAAGTTTGAAAAGTCACAAAATATGTGTGTTTGAGCACATATAGTACTATTTTTCTTGGAAATTCAACAAGATGCAATAATGATGAGTTGTGACATCTTCAAAATCTCGTCGAGCTGATTAATTTGACACATTGTTTAAGAAATTTGTTCCACATTTGCCGAAGTTATCGAGTTTCAAAGATTGAAAAGTCACAAGATATGTGTGTTTGAGCACATATAGTACTATTATTCTTGGAAATTCAACAATATGCAATCATGATGTGTTGTGACATCTTCAAAATCTTGTCGAGCTGATTAATTTGACACTTTGTTTAACAAATTTGGTCCTCATTTGCCGAAGTTATCGAGCTTCAAATTTGGAAAAGTCACAAAAGTTGTGTGTTTGAGCACATAAAGTACTATTTTTCTTGGAAATTCAACATGATGCAATCATGATGTTTCATGTCATTTTAAAGATCTCGTCGAGCCGATTAATTTGACACTTTGTTTAACAAATGTGGTCCTCATTTGCCGAAGTAATCGAGCTTCAAAGTTTGAAAAGTCACAAAATATGTGTGTTTGAGCACATATAGTACTATTTTTCTTGGAAATTCAACATGATGCAATCATGATGTGTTGTGACATCTTCAAAATCTCGTCGAGCTGATTAATTTGACACTTTTTTTAAGGAATTTGGTACTCATTTGCCGAAGTTATCGAGCTTCAAAGTTTGAAAAGTCACAAAATATGTGTGTTTGAGCACATATAGTACTATTTTTCTTGGAAATTCAACATGATGCAATCATGATGTGTTGTGACATCTTCAAAATCTCGTCGAGCTGATTAATTTGACACTTTTTTTAAGGAATTTGATACTCATTTGCCGAAGTTATCGAGCTTCAAAGATTGAAAAGTCACAAAATATGTGTGTTTGAGCACATATAGTACTATTTTTCTTGGAAATTCAACATGATGCAATCATGATGTGTTGTGACATCTTCAAAATCTCGTCGAGCTGATTAATTTGACACTTTTTTTAAGGAATTTGGTACTCATTTGCCGAAGTTATCGAGCTTCAAAGTTTGAAAAGTCACAAAATATGTGTGTTTGAGCACATGTAGTACTATTTTTCTTGGAAATTCAACATGATGCAATCATAATGTGTTGTGACATCTTCAAAATCTCGTCGAGCTGATTAATTTGACACTTTTTTTAAGGAATTTGGTACTCATTTGCCGAAGTTATCGAGCTTCAAAGTTTGAAAAGTCACAAAATATGTGTGTTTGAGCACATAAAGTACTATTTTTTTGGAAATTCAACATGATGCAATCATGATGAGTTGTGACATCTTCAAAATCTCGTCGAGTTGATTAATTTGACACTTTGTTTAACAAATTTGGTCCTCATTTGCCGAAGTTATCGAGCTTCAAAGTTTGAAAAGTCACAAAATATGTGTGTTTGAGCACATATAGTAGTATTTTTCTTGGAAATTCAACATGATGCAATCATAATGTGTTGTGACATCTTCAAAATCTCGTCGAGCTGATTAATTTGACACTTTTTTTAAGGAATTTGGTACTCATTTGCCGAAGTTATCGAGCTTCAAAGTTTGAAAAGTCACAAAATATGTGTGTTTGAGCACATATAGTACTATTTTTCTTGGAAATTCAACAAGATGCAATAATGATGAGTTGTGACATCTTCAAAATCTCGTCGAGCTGATTAATTTGACACATTGTTTAAGAAATTTGTTCCACATTTGCCGAAGTTATCGAGTTTCAAAGATTGAAAAGTCACAAGATATGTGTGTTTGAGCACATATAGTACTATTATTCTTGGAAATTCAACAATATGCAATCATGATGTGTTGTGACATCTTCAAAATCTTGTCGAGCTGATTAATTTGACACTTTGTTTAACAAATTTGGTCCTCATTTGCCGAAGTTATCGAGCTTCAAATTTGGAAAAGTCACAAAAGTTGTGTGTTTGAGCACATAAAGTACTATTTTTCTTGGAAATTCAACATGATGCAATCATGATGTTTCATGTCATTTTAAAGATCTCGTCGAGCTGATTAATTTGACACTTTGTTTAACAAATGTGGTCCTCATTTGCCGAAGTTATCGAGCTTCAAAGTTTGAAAAGTCACAAAATATGTGTGTTTGAGCACATATAGTACTATTTTTCTTGGAAATTCAACATGATGCAATCATGATGTGTTGTGACATCTTCAAAATCTCGTCGAGCTGATTAATTTGACACTTTTTTTAAGGAATTTGGTACTCATTTGCCGAAGTTATCGAGCTTCAAAGTTTGAAAAGTCACAAAATATGTGTGTTTGAGCACATATAGTACTATTTTTCTTGGAAATTCAACATGATGCAATCATAATGTGTTGTGACATCTTCAAAATCTCGTCGAGCTGATTAATTTGACACTTTTTTTAAGGAATTTGGTACTCATTTGCCGAAGTTATCGAGCTTCAAAGTTTGAAAAGTCACAAAATATGTGTGTTTGAGCACATAAAGTACTATTTTATTGGAAATTCAACATGATGCAATCATGATGAGTTGTGACATCTTCAAAATCTCGTCGAGTTGATTAATTTGACACTTTGTTTAACAAATTTGGTCCTCATTTGCCGAAGTTATCGAGCTTCAAAGTTTGAAAAGTCACAAAATATGTGTGTTTGAGCACATATAGTACTATTTTTCTTGGAAATTCAACATGATGCAATCATGATGTGTTGTGACATCTTCAAAATCTCGTCGAGCTGATTAATTTGACACTTTTTTTAAGGAATTTGGTACTCATTTGCCGAAGTTATCGAGCTTCAAAGTTTGAAAAGTCACAAAATATGTGTGTTTGAGCACATATAGTACTATTTTTCTTGGAAATTCAACATGATGCAATCATGATGTGTTGTGACATCTTCAAAATCTCGTCGAGCTGATTAATTTGACACTTTTTTTAAGGAATTTGATACTCATTTGCCGAAGTTATCGAGCTTCAAAGATTGAAAAGTCACAAAATATGTGTGTTTGAGCACATATAGTACTATTTTTCTTGGAAATTCAACATGATGCAATCATGATGTGTTGTGACATCTTCAAAATCTCGTCGAGCTGATTAATTTGACACTTTTTTTAAGGAATTTGGTACTCATTTGCCGAAGTTATCGAGCTTCAAAGTTTGAAAAGTCACAAAATATGTGTGTTTGAGCACATAAAGTACTATTTTTTTGGAAATTCAACATGATGCAATCATGATGTGTTGTGACATCTTCAAAATCTCGTCGAGCTGATTAATTTGACACTTTTTTTAAGGAATTTGGTACTCATTTGCCGAAGTTATCGAGCTTCAAAGTTTGAAAAGTCTCAAAATATGTGTGTTTGAGCACATATAGTACTATTTTTCTTGGAAATTCAACATGATGCAATCATAATGTGTTGTGACATCTTCAAAATCTCGTCGAGCTGATTAATTTGACACTTTTTTTAAGGAATTTGGTACTCATTTGCCGAAGTTATCGAGCTTCAAAGTTTGAAAAGTCACAAAATATGTGTGTTTGAGCACATAAAGTACTATTTTTTTGGAAATTCAACATGATGCAATCATGATGAGTTGTGACATCTTCAAAATCTCGTCGAGTTGATTAATTTGACACTTTGTTTAACAAATTTGGTCCTCATTTGCCGAAGTTATCGAGCTTCAAAGTTTGAAAAGTCACAAAATATGTGTGTTTGAGCACATATAGTACTATTTTTCTTGGAAATTCAACATGATGCAATCATAATGTGTTGTGACATCTTCAAAATCTCGTCGAGCTGATTAATTTGACACTTTTTTTAAGGAATTTGGTACTCATTTGCCGAAGTTATCGAGCTTCAAAGTTTGAAAAGTCACAAAATATGTGTGTTTGAGCACATATAGTACTATTTTTCTTGGAAATTCAACAAGATGCAATAATGATGAGTTGTGACATCTTCAAAATCTCGTCGAGCTGATTAATTTGACACATTGTTTAAGAAATTTGTTCCACATTTGCCGAAGTTATCGAGTTTCAAAGATTGAAAAGTCACAAGATATGTGTGTTTGAGCACATATAGTACTATTATTCTTGGAAATTCAACATGATGCAATCATGATGTGTTGTGACATCTTCAAAATCTCGTCGAGCTGATTAATTTGACACTTTTTTTAAGGAATTTGGTACTCATTTGCCGAAGTTATCGAGCTTCAAAGTTTGAAAAGTCACAAAATATGTGTGTTTGAGCACATATAGTACTATTTTTCTTGGAAATTCAACATGATGCAATCATAATGTGTTGTGACATCTTCAAAATCTCGTCGAGCTGATTAATTTGACACTTTTTTTAAGGAATTTGGTACTCATTTGCCGAAGTTATCGAGCTTCAAAGTTTGAAAAGTCACAAAATATGTGTGTTTGAGCACATAAAGTACTATTTTTTTGAAAATTCAACATGATGCAATCATGATGAGTTGTGACATCTTCAAAATCTCGTCGAGTTGATTAATTTGACACTTTGTTTAACAAATTTGGTCCTCATTTGCCGAAGTTATCGAGCTTCAAAGTTTGAAAAGTCACAAAATATGTGTGTTTGAGCACATATAGTACTATTTTTCTTGGAAATTCAACATGATGCAATCATAATGTGTTGTGACATCTTCAAAATCTCGTCGAGCTGATTAATTTGACACTTTTTTTAAGGAATTTGGTACTCATTTGCCGAAGTTATCGAGCTTCAAAGTTTGAAAAGTCACAAAATATGTGTGTTTGAGCACATATAGTACTATTTTTCTTGGAAATTCAACAAGATGCAATAATGATGAGTTGTGACATCTTCAAAATCTCGTCGAGCTGATTAATTTGACACATTGTTTAAGAAATTTGTTCCACATTTGCCGAAGTTATCGAGTTTCAAAGATTGAAAAGTCACAAGATATGTGTGTTTGAGCACATATAGTACTATTATTCTTGGAAATTCAACAATATGCAATCATGATGTGTTGTGACATCTTCAAAATCTTGTCGAGCTGATTAATTTGACACTTTGTTTAACAAATTTGGTCCTCATTTGCCGAAGTTATCGAGCTTCAAATTTGGAAAAGTCACAAAAGTTGTGTGTTTGAGCACATAAAGTACTATTTTTCTTGGAAATTCAACATGATGCAATCATGATGTTTCATGTCATTTTAAAGATCTCGTCGAGCCGATTAATTTGACACTTTGTTTAACAAATGTGGTCCTCATTTGCCGAAGTAATCGAGCTTCAAAGTTTGAAAAGTCACAAAATATGTGTGTTTGAGCACATATAGTACTATTTTTCTTGGAAATTCAACATGATGCAATCATGATGTGTTGTGACATCTTCAAAATCTCGTCGAGCTGATTAATTTGACACTTTTTTTAAGGAATTTGGTACTCATTTGCCGAAGTTATCGAGCTTCAAAGTTTGAAAAGTCACAAAATATGTGTGTTTGAGCACATATAGTACTATTTTTCTTGGAAATTCAACATGATGCAATCATGATGTGTTGTGACATCTTCAAAATCTCGTCGAGCTGATTAATTTGACACTTTTTTTAAGGAATTTGATACTCATTTGCCGAAGTTATCGAGCTTCAAAGATTGAAAAGTCACAAAATATGTGTGTTTGAGCACATATAGTACTATTTTTCTTGGAAATTCAACATGATGCAATCATGATGTGTTGTGACATCTTCAAAATCTCGTCGAGCTGATTAATTTGACACTTTTTTTAAGGAATTTGGTACTCATTTGCCGAAGTTATCGAGCTTCAAAGTTTGAAAAGTCACAAAATATGTGTGTTTGAGCACATGTAGTACTATTTTTCTTGGAAATTCAACATGATGCAATCATAATGTGTTGTGACATCTTCAAAATCTCGTCGAGCTGATTAATTTGACACTTTTTTTAAGGAATTTGGTACTCATTTGCCGAAGTTATCGAGCTTCAAAGTTTGAAAAGTCACAAAATATGTGTGTTTGAGCACATAAAGTACTATTTTTTTGGAAATTCAACATGATGCAATCATGATGAGTTGTGACATCTTCAAAATCTCGTCGAGTTGATTAATTTGACACTTTGTTTAACAAATTTGGTCCTCATTTGCCGAAGTTATCGAGCTTCAAAGTTTGAAAAGTCACAAAATATGTGTGTTTGAGCACATATAGTAGTATTTTTCTTGGAAATTCAACATGATGCAATCATAATGTGTTGTGACATCTTCAAAATCTCGTCGAGCTGATTAATTTGACACTTTTTTTAAGGAATTTGGTACTCATTTGCCGAAGTTATCGAGCTTCAAAGTTTGAAAAGTCACAAAATATGTGTGTTTGAGCACATATAGTACTATTTTTCTTGGAAATTCAACAAGATGCAATAATGATGAGTTGTGACATCTTCAAAATCTCGTCGAGCTGATTAATTTGACACATTGTTTAAGAAATTTGTTCCACATTTGCCGAAGTTATCGAGTTTCAAAGATTGAAAAGTCACAAGATATGTGTGTTTGAGCACATATAGTACTATTATTCTTGGAAATTCAACAATATGCAATCATGATGTGTTGTGACATCTTCAAAATCTTGTCGAGCTGATTAATTTGACACTTTGTTTAACAAATTTGGTCCTCATTTGCCGAAGTTATCGAGCTTCAAATTTGGAAAAGTCACAAAAGTTGTGTGTTTGAGCACATAAAGTACTATTTTTCTTGGAAATTCAACATGATGCAATCATGATGTTTCATGTCATTTTAAAGATCTCGTCGAGCTGATTAATTTGACACTTTGTTTAACAAATGTGGTCCTCATTTGCCGAAGTTATCGAGCTTCAAAGTTTGAAAAGTCACAAAATATGTGTGTTTGAGCACATATAGTACTATTTTTCTTGGAAATTCAACATGATGCAATCATGATGTGTTGTGACATCTTCAAAATCTCGTCGAGCTGATTAATTTGACACTTTTTTTAAGGAATTTGGTACTCATTTGCCGAAGTTATCGAGCTTCAAAGTTTGAAAAGTCACAAAATATGTGTGTTTGAGCACATATAGTACTATTTTTCTTGGAAATTCAACATGATGCAATCATAATGTGTTGTGACATCTTCAAAATCTCGTCGAGCTGATTAATTTGACACTTTTTTTAAGGAATTTGGTACTCATTTGCCGAAGTTATCGAGCTTCAAAGTTTGAAAAGTCACAAAATATGTGTGTTTGAGCACATAAAGTACTATTTTATTGGAAATTCAACATGATGCAATCATGATGAGTTGTGACATCTTCAAAATCTCGTCGAGTTGATTAATTTGACACTTTGTTTAACAAATTTGGTCCTCATTTGCCGAAGTTATCGAGCTTCAAAGTTTGAAAAGTCACAAAATATGTGTGTTTGAGCACATATAGTACTATTTTTCTTGGAAATTCAACATGATGCAATCATGATGTGTTGTGACATCTTCAAAATCTCGTCGAGCTGATTAATTTGACACTTTTTTTAAGGAATTTGGTACTCATTTGCCGAAGTTATCGAGCTTCAAAGTTTGAAAAGTCACAAAATATGTGTGTTTGAGCACATATAGTACTATTTTTCTTGGAAATTCAACATGATGCAATCATGATGTGTTGTGACATCTTCAAAATCTCGTCGAGCTGATTAATTTGACACTTTTTTTAAGGAATTTGATACTCATTTGCCGAAGTTATCGAGCTTCAAAGATTGAAAAGTCACAAAATATGTGTGTTTGAGCACATATAGTACTATTTTTCTTGGAAATTCAACATGATGCAATCATGATGTGTTGTGACATCTTCAAAATCTCGTCGAGCTGATTAATTTGACACTTTTTTTAAGGAATTTGGTACTCATTTGCCGAAGTTATCGAGCTTCAAAGTTTGAAAAGTCACAAAATATGTGTGTTTGAGCACATAAAGTACTATTTTTTTGGAAATTCAACATGATGCAATCATGATGTGTTGTGACATCTTCAAAATCTCGTCGAGCTGATTAATTTGACACTTTTTTTAAGGAATTTGGTACTCATTTGCCGAAGTTATCGAGCTTCAAAGTTTGAAAAGTCACAAAATATGTGTGTTTGAGCACATATAGTACTATTTTTCTTGGAAATTCAACATGATGCAATCATAATGTGTTGTGACATCTTCAAAATCTCGTCGAGCTGATTAATTTGACACTTTTTTTAAGGAATTTGGTACTCATTTGCCGAAGTTATCGAGCTTCAAAGTTTGAAAAGTCACAAAATATGTGTGTTTGAGCACATAAAGTACTATTTTTTTGGAAATTCAACATGATGCAATCATGATGAGTTGTGACATCTTCAAAATCTCGTCGAGTTGATTAATTTGACACTTTGTTTAACAAATTTGGTCCTCATTTGCCGAAGTTATCGAGCTTCAAAGTTTGAAAAGTCACAAAATATGTGTGTTTGAGCACATATAGTACTATTTTTCTTGGAAATTCAACATGATGCAATCATAATGTGTTGTGACATCTTCAAAATCTCGTCGAGCTGATTAATTTGACACTTTTTTTAAGGAATTTGGTACTCATTTGCCGAAGTTATCGAGCTTCAAAGTTTGAAAAGTCACAAAATATGTGTGTTTGAGCACATATAGTACTATTTTTCTTGGAAATTCAACAAGATGCAATAATGATGAGTTGTGACATCTTCAAAATCTCGTCGAGCTGATTAATTTGACACATTGTTTAAGAAATTTGTTCCACATTTGCCGAAGTTATCGAGTTTCAAAGTTTGAAAAGTCACAAAATATGTGTGTTTGAGCACATATAGTACTATTTTTCTTGGAAATTCAACATGATGCAATCATGATGTGTTGTGACATCTTCAAAATCTCGTCGAGCTGATTAATTTGACACTTTTTTTAAGAAATTTGTTCCACATTTGCCGAAGTTATCGAGTTTCAAAGATTGAAAAGTCACAAGATATGTGTGTTTGAGCACATATAGTACTATTATTCTTGGAAATTCAACAATATGCAATCATGATGTGTTGTGACATCTTCAAAATCTTGTCGAGCTGATTAATTTGACACTTTGTTTAACAAATTTGGTCCTCATTTGCCGAAGTTATCGAGCTTCAAATTTGGAAAAGTCACAAAAGTTGTGTGTTTGAGCACATAAAGTACTATTTTTCTTGGAAATTCAACATGATGCAATCATGATGTTTCATGTCATTTTAAAGATCTCGTCGAGCCGATTAATTTGACACTTTGTTTAACAAATGTGGTCCTCATTTGCCGAAGTTATCGAGCTTCAAAGTTTGAAAAGTCACAAAATATGTGTGTTTGAGCACATATAGTACTATTTTTCTTGGAAATTCAACATGATGCAATCATGATGTGTTGTGACATCTTCAAAATCTCGTCGAGCTGATTAATTTGACACTTTTTTTAAGGAATTTGGTACTCATTTGCCGAAGTTATCGAGCATCAAAATTTGAAAAGTCACAAAAGTTGTGTGTTTGAGCACATAAAGTACTATTTTTCTTGGAAATTCAACATGATGCAATCATGATGTTTCATGTCATTTTAAAGATCTCGTCGAGCCGATTAATTTGACACTTTGTTTAACAAATGTGGTCCTCATTTGCCGAAGTTATCGAGCTTCAAATTTGGAAAAGTCACAAAAGTTGTGTGTTTGAGCACATAAAGTACTATTTTTCTTGGAAATTCAACAAGATGCAATCATGATGTGTTGTGACATCTTCAAAATCTCGTCGAGCTGATTAATTTGACACTTTGCTTAAGAAATATGTTCCACATTTGCCGAAGTTATCGAGCATCAAAATTTGAAAAGTCACAAAAGTTGTGTGTTTGAGCACATATAGTACTATTATTCTTGGAAATTCAACAATATGCAATCATGATGTGTTGTGACATCTTCAAAATCTTGTCGAGCTGATTAATTTGACACTTTGTTTAACAAATTTGGTCCTCATTTGCCGAAGTTATCGAGCTTCAAAGATTGAAAAGTCACAAAATATGTGTGTTTGAGCACATATAGTACTATTTTTCTTGGAAATTCAACATGATGCAATCATGATGTGTTGTGACATCTTCAAAATCTCGTCGAGCTGATTAATTTGACACTTTTTTTAAGGAATTTGGTACTCATTTGCCGAAGTTATCGAGCTTCAAAGTTTGAAAAGTCACAAAATATGTGTGTTTGAGCACATATAGTACTATTTTTCTTGGAAATTCAACATGATGCAATCATAATGTGTTGTGACATCTTCAAAATCTCGTCGAGCTGATTAATTTGACACTTTTTTTAAGGAATTTGGTACTCATTTGCCGAAGTTATCGAGCTTCAAAGTTTGAAAAGTCACAAAATATGTGTGTTTGAGCACATAAAGTACTATTTTTTTGGAAATTCAACATGATGCAATCATGATGAGTTGTGACATCTTCAAAATCTCGTCGAGTTGATTAATTTGACACTTTGTTTAACAAATTTGGTCCTCATTTGCCGAAGTTATCGAGCTTCAAAGTTTGAAAAGTCACAAAATATGTGTGTTTGAGCACATATAGTACTATTTTTCTTGGAAATTCAACATGATGCAATCATGATGTGTTGTGACATCTTCAAAATCTCGTCGAGCTGATTAATTTGACACTTTTTTTAAGGAATTTGGTACTCATTTGCCGAAGTTATCGAGCTTCAAAGTTTGAAAAGTCACAAAATATGTGTGTTTGAGCACATATAGTACTATTTTTCTTGGAAATTCAACAAGATGCAATAATGATGAGTTGTGACATCTTCAAAATCTCGTCGAGCTGATTAATTTGACACATTGTTTAAGAAATTTGTTCCACATTTGCCGAAGTTATCGAGTTTCAAAGATTGAAAAGTCACAAGATATGTGTGTTTGAGCACATATAGTACTATTATTCTTGGAAATTCAACAATATGCAATCATGATGTGTTGTGACATCTTCAAAATCTTGTCGAGCTGATTAATTTGACACTTTGTTTAACAAATTTGGTCCTCATTTGCCGAAGTTATCGAGCTTCAAATTTGGAAAAGTCACAAAAGTTGTGTGTTTGAGCACATAAAGTACTATTTTTCTTGGAAATTCAACATGATGCAATCATGATGTTTCATGTCATTTTAAAGATCTCGTCGAGCCGATTAATTTGACACTTTGTTTAACAAATGTGGTCCTCATTTGCCGAAGTTATCGAGCTTCAAAGTTTGAAAAGTCACAAAATATGTGTGTTTGAGCACATATAGTACTATTTTTCTTGGAAATTCAACATGATGCAATCATGATGTGTTGTGACATCTTCAAAATCTCGTCTAGCTGATTAATTTGACACTTTTTTTAAGGAATTTGGTACTCATTTGCCGAAGTTATCGAGCATCAAAATTTGAAAAGTCACAAAAGTTGTGTGTTTGAGCACATAAAGTACTATTTTTCTTGGAAATTCAACATGATGCAATCATGATGTTTCATGTCATTTTAAAGATCTCGTCGAGCCGATTAATTTGACACTTTGTTTAACAAATGTGGTCCTCATTTGCCGAAGTTATCGAGCTTCAAATTTGGAAAAGTCACAAAAGTTGTGTGTTTGAGCACATAAAGTACTATTTTTCTTGGAAATTCAACAAGATGCAATCATGATGTGTTGTGACATCTTCAAAATCTCGTCGAGCTGATTAATTTGACACTTTGCTTAAGAAATATGTTCCACATTTGCCGAAGTTATCGAGCATCAAAATTTGAAAAGTCACAAAAGTTGTGTGTTTGAGCACATATAGTACTATTATTCTTGGAAATTCAACAATATGCAATCATGATGTGTTGTGACATCTTCAAAATCTTGTCGAGCTGATTAATTTGACACTTTGTTTAACAAATTTGGTCCTCATTTGCCGAAGTTATCGAGCTTCAAAGTTTGAAAAGTCACAAAATATGTGTGTTTGAGCACATATAGTACTATTTTTCTTGGAAATTCAACATGATGCAATCATGATGTGTTGTGACATCTTCAAAATCTCGTCGAGCTGATTAATTTGACACTTTTTTTAAGGAATTTGGTACTCATTTGCCGAAGTTATCGAGCTTCAAAGTTTGAAAAGTCACAAAATATGTGTGTTTGAGCACATATAGTACTATTTTTCTTGGAAATTCAACATGATGCAATCATAATGTGTTGTGACATCTTCAAAATCTCGTCGAGCTGATTAATTTGACACTTTTTTTAAGGAATTTGGTACTCATTTGCCGAAGTTATCGAGCTTCAAAGTTTGAAAAGTCACAAAATATGTGTGTTTGAGCACATAAAGTACTATTTTTTTGGAAATTCAACATGATGCAATCATGATGAGTTGTGACATCTTCAAAATCTCGTCGAGTTGATTAATTTGACACTTTGTTTAACAAATTTGGTCCTCATTTGCCGAAGTTATCGAGCTTCAAAGTTTGAAAAGTCACAAAATATGTGTGTTTGAGCACATATAGTACTATTTTTCTTGGAAATTCAACATGATGCAATCATGATGTGTTGTGACATCTTCAAAATCTCGTCGAGCTGATTAATTTGACACTTTTTTTAAGGAATTTGGTACTCATTTGCCGAAGTTATCGAGCTTCAAAGTTTGAAAAGTCACAAAATATGTGTGTTTGAGCACATATAGTACTATTTTTCTTGGAAATTCAACAAGATGCAATAATGATGAGTTGTGACATCTTCAAAATCTCGTCGAGCTGATTAATTTGACACATTGTTTAAGAAATTTGTTCCACATTTGCCGAAGTTATCGAGTTTCAAAGATTGAAAAGTCACAAGATATGTGTGTTTGAGCACATATAGTACTATTATTCTTGGAAATTCAACAATATGCAATCATGATGTGTTGTGACATCTTCAAAATCTTGTCGAGCTGATTAATTTGACACTTTGTTTAACAAATTTGGTCCTCATTTGCCGAAGTTATCGAGCTTCAAATTTGGAAAAGTCACAAAAGTTGTGTGTTTGAGCACATAAAGTACTATTTTTCTTGGAAATTCAACATGATGCAATCATGATGTTTCATGTCATTTTAAAGATCTCGTCGAGCCGATTAATTTGACACTTTGTTTAACAAATGTGGTCCTCATTTGCCGAAGTTATCGAGCTTCAAAGTTTGAAAAGTCACAAAATATGTGTGTTTGAGCACATATAGTACTATTTTTCTTGGAAATTCAACATGATGCAATCATGATGTGTTGTGACATCTTCAAAATCTCGTCGAGCTGATTAATTTGACACTTTTTTTAAGGAATTTGGTACTCATTTGCCGAAGTTATCGAGCTTCAAAGTTTGAAAAGTCACAAAATATGTGTGTTTGAGCACATATAGTACTATTTTTCTTGGAAATTCAACATGATGCAATCATAATGTGTTGTGACATCTTCAAAATCTCGTCGAGCTGATTAATTTGACACTTTTTTTAAGGAATTTGGTACTCATTTGCCGAAGTTATCGAGCTTCAAAGTTTGAAAAGTCACAAAATATGTGTGTTTGAGCACATAAAGTACTATTTTTTTGGAAATTCAACATGATGCAATCATGATGAGTTGTGACATCTTCAAAATCTCGTCGAGTTGATTAATTTGACACTTTGTTTAACAAATTTGGTCCTCATTTGCCGAAGTTATCGAGCTTCAAAGTTTGAAAAGTCACAAAATATGTGTGTTTGAGCACATATAGTACTATTTTTCTTGGAAATTCAACATGATGCAATCATGATGTGTTGTGACATCTTCAAAATCTCGTCGAGCTGATTAATTTGACACTTTTTTTAAGGAATTTGGTACTCATTTGCCGAAGTTATCGAGCTTCAAAGTTTGAAAAGTCACAAAATATGTGTGTTTGAGCACATATAGTACTATTTTTCTTGGAAATTCAACAAGATGCAATAATGATGAGTTGTGACATCTTCAAAATCTCGTCGAGCTGATTAATTTGACACATTGTTTAAGAAATTTGTTCCACATTTGCCGAAGTTATCGAGTTTCAAAGATTGAAAAGTCACAAGATATGTGTGTTTGAGCACATATAGTACTATTATTCTTGGAAATTCAACAATATGCAATCATGATGTGTTGTGACATCTTCAAAATCTTGTCGAGCTGATTAATTTGACACTTTGTTTAACAAATTTGGTCCTCATTTGCCGAAGTTATCGAGCTTCAAATTTGGAAAAGTCACAAAAGTTGTGTGTTTGAGCACATAAAGTACTATTTTTCTTGGAAATTCAACATGATGCAATCATGATGTTTCATGTCATTTTAAAGATCTCGTCGAGCCGATTAATTTGACACTTTGTTTAACAAATGTGGTCCTCATTTGCCGAAGTTATCGAACTTCAAAGTTTGAAAAGTCACAAAATATGTGTGTTTGAGCACATATAGTACTATTTTTCTTGGAAATTCAACATGATGCAATCATGATGTGTTGTGACATCTTCAAAATCTCGTCGAGCTGATTAATTTGACACTTTTTTTAAGGAATTTGGTACTCATTTGCCGAAGTTATCGAGCATCAAAATTTGAAAAGTCACAAAAGTTGTGTGTTTGAGCACATAAAGTACTATTTTTCTTGGAAATTCAACATGATGCAATCATGATGTTTCATGTCATTTTAAAGATCTCGTCGAGCCGATTAATTTGACACTTTGTTTAACAAATGTGGTCCTCATTTGCCGAAGTTATCGAGCTTCAAATTTGGAAAAGTCACAAAAGTTGTGTGTTTGAGCACATAAAGTACTATTTTTCTTGGAAATTCAACAAGATGCAATCATGATGTGTTGTGACATCTTCAAAATCTCGTCGAGCTGATTAATTTGACACTTTGCTTAAGAAATATGTTCCACATTTGCCGAAGTTATCGAGCATCAAAATTTGAAAAGTCACAAAAGTTGTGTGTTTGAGCACATAAAGTACTATTTTTCTTGGAAATTCAACATGATGCAATCATGATGTTTCATGTCATTTTAAAGATCTCGTCGAGCCGATTAATTTGACACTTTGTTTAACAAATGTGGTCCTCATTTGCCGAAGTTATCGAGTTTCAAAGATTGAAAAGTCACAAAATATGTGTGTTTGAGCACATATAGTACTATTTTTCTTGGAAATTCAACAAGATGCAATCATGATGTGTTGTGACATCTTCAAAATCTTGTGGAGCTGATTAATTTGACACTTTGTTTAACAAATTTGGTCCTTATTTGCCGAAGTTATCGAGCTTCAAAGTTTGAAAAGTCACAAAATATGTGTGTTTGAGCACATAAAGTACTATTTTTTTTGGAAATTCAACAAGATGCAATCATGATGTGTTGTGACATCTTCAAAATCTCGTCGAGCTGATTAATTTGACACTTTGTTTAAGAAATTTGTTCCACATTTGCCGAAGTTATCGAGCATCAAAATTTGAAAAGTCACAAAAGTTGTGTGTTTGAGCACATAAAGTACTATTTTTTTGGAAATTCAACAAGATGCAATAATGATGAGTTGTGACATCTTCAAAATCTCGTCGAGCTGATTAATTTGACACTTTGCTTAAGAAATATGTTCCACATTTGCCGAAGTTATCGAGTTTCAAAGATTGAAAAGTCACAAAATATGTGTGTTTGAGCACATAAAGTACTATTTTTTTGGAAATTCAACATGATGCAATCATGATGAGTTGTGACATCTTCAAAATCTCGTCGAGTTGATTAATTTGACACTTTGTTTAACAAATTTGGTCCTCATTTGCCGAAGTTATCGAGCTTCAAAGTTTGAAAAGTCACAAAATATGTGTGTTTGAGCACATATAGTACTATTTTTCTTGGAAATTCAACATGATGCAATCATGATGTGTTGTGACATCTTCAAAATCTCGTCGAGCTGATTAATTTGACACTTTTTTTAAGGAATTTGGTACTCATTTGCCGAAGTTATCGAGCTTCAAAGTTTGAAAAGTCACAAAATATGTGTGTTTGAGCACATATAGTACTATTTTTCTTGGAAATTCAACAAGATGCAATAATGATGAGTTGTGACATCTTCAAAATCTCGTCGAGCTGATTAATTTGACACATTGTTTAAGAAATTTGTTCCACATTTGCCGAAGTTATCGAGTTTCAAAGATTGAAAAGTCACAAGATATGTGTGTTTGAGCACATATAGTACTATTATTCTTGGAAATTCAACAATATGCAATCATGATGTGTTGTGACATCTTCAAAATCTTGTCGAGCTGATTAATTTGACACTTTGTTTAACAAATTTGGTCCTCATTTGCCGAAGTTATCGAGCTTCAAATTTGGAAAAGTCACAAAAGTTGTGTGTTTGAGCACATAAAGTACTATTTTTCTTGGAAATTCAACAAGATGCAATCATGATGTGTTGTGACATCTTCAAAATCTCGTCGAGCTGATTAATTTGACACTTTGTTTAAGAAATTTGTTCCACATTTGCCGAAGTTATCGAGCATCAAAATTTGAAAAGTCACAAAAGTTGTGTGTTTGAGCACATAAAGTACTATTTTTCTTGGAAATTCAACATGATGCAATCATGATGTTTCATGTCATTTTAAAGATCTCGTCGAGCCGATTAATTTGACACTTTGTTTAACAAATGTGGTCCTCATTTGCCGAAGTTATCGAGTTTCAAAGATTGAAAAGTCACAAAATATGTGTGTTTGAGCACATAAAGTACTATTTTTCTTGGAAATTCAACAAGATGCAATCATGATGTGTTGTGACATCTTCAAAATCTTGTGGAGCTGATTAATTTGACACTTTGTTTAACAAATTTGGTCCTTATTTGCCGAAGTTATCGAGCTTCAAAGTTTGAAAAGTCACAAAATATGTGTGTTTGAGCACATAAAGTACTTTTTTTTTGGAAATTCAACATGATGCAATCATGATGAGTTGTGACATCTTCAAAATCTCGTCGAGTTGATTAATTTGACACTTTGTTTAACAAATTTGGTCCTCATTTGCCGAAGTTATCGAGCTTCAAAGTTTGAAAAGTCACAAAATATGTGTGTTTGAGCACATAAAGTACTATTTTTCTTGGAAATTCAACAAGATGCAATCATGATGTGTTGTGACATCTTCAAAATCTTGTGGAGCTGATTAATTTGACACTTTGTTTAACAAATTTGGTCCTTATTTGCCGAAGTTATCGAGCTTCAAAGTTTGAAAAGTCACAAAATATGTGTGTTTGAGCACATAAAGTACTATTTTTTTGGAAATTCAACATGATGCAATCATGATGAGTTGTGACATCTTCAAAATCTCGTCGAGTTGATTAATTTGACACTTTGTTTAACAAATTTGGTCCTCATTTGCCGAAGTTATCGAGCTTCAAAGTTTGAAAAGTCACAAAATATGTGTGTTTGAGCACATATAGTACTATTTTTCTTGGAAATTCAACATGATGCAATCATGATGTGTTGTGACATCTTCAAAATCTCGTCGAGCTGATTAATTTGACACTTTTTTTAAGGAATTTGGTACTCATTTGCCGAAGTTATCGAGCTTCAAAGTTTGAAAAGTCACAAAATATGTGTGTTTGAGCACATATAGTACTATTTTTCTTGGAAATTCAACAAGATGCAATAATGATGAGTTGTGACATCTTCAAAATCTCGTCGAGCTGATTAATTTGACACATTGTTTAAGAAATTTGTTCCACATTTGCCGAAGTTATCGAGTTTCAAAGATTGAAAAGTCACAAGATATGTGTGTTTGAGCACATATAGTACTATTATTCTTGGAAATTCAACAATATGCAATCATGATGTGTTGTGACATCTTCAAAATCTTGTCGAGCTGATTAATTTGACACTTTGTTTAACAAATTTGGTCCTCATTTGCCGAAGTTATCGAGCTTCAAATTTGGAAAAGTCACAAAAGTTGTGTGTTTGAGCACATAAAGTACTATTTTTCTTGGAAATTCAACAAGATGCAATCATGATGTGTTGTGACATCTTCAAAATCTCGTCGAGCTGATTAATTTGACACTTTGCTTAAGAAATATGTTCCACATTTGCCGAAGTTATCGAGCATCAAAATTTGAAAAGTCACAAAAGTTGTGTGTTTGAGCACATAAAGTACTATTTTTCTTGGAAATTCAACATGATGCAATCATGATGTTTCATGTCATTTTAAAGATCTCGTCGAGCCGATTAATTTGACACTTTGTTTAACAAATGTGGTCCTCATTTGCCGAAGTTATCGAGTTTCAAAGATTGAAAAGTCACAAAATATGTGTGTTTGAGCACATATAGTACTATTTTTCTTGGAAATTCAACAAGATGCAATCATGATGTGTTGTGACATCTTCAAAATCATGTGGAGCTGATTAATTTGACACTTTGTTTAACAAATTTGGTCCTTATTTGCCGAAGTTATCGAGCTTCAAAGTTTGAAAAGTCACAAAATATGTGTG
This sequence comes from Euwallacea fornicatus, assembly GCF_040115645.1. NCBI lineage: Eukaryota > Metazoa > Arthropoda > Insecta > Coleoptera > Curculionidae > Euwallacea > Euwallacea fornicatus. The sequence goes on along the minus strand of NW_027096052.1, from coordinate 259,914 downwards.
TTTGAGCACATAAAGTACTATTTTTTTTGGAAATTCAACAAGATGCAATCATGATGTGTTGTGACATCTTCAAAATCTCGTCGAGTTGATTAATTTGACACTTTGTTTAACAAATTTGGTCCTCATTTACCGAAGTTATCGAGCTTCAAAGTTTGAAAAGTCACAAAATATGTGTGTTTGAGCACATATAGTACTATTTTTCTTGGAAATTCAACATGATGCAATCATGATGTGTTGTGACATCTTCAAAATCTCGTCGAGCTGATTAATTTGACACTTTGTTTAAGAAATTTGTTCCACATTTGCCGAAGTTATCGAGCATCAAAATTTGAAAAGTCACAAAAGTTGTGTGTTTGAGCACATAAAGTACTATTTTTCTTGGAAATTCAACATGATGCAATCATGATGTTTCATGTCATTTTAAAGATCTCGTCGAGCCGATTAATTTGACACTTTGTTTAACAAATGTGGTCCTCATTTGCCGAAGTTATCGAGTTTCAAAGATTGAAAAGTCACAAAATATGTGTGTTTGAGCACATATAGTACTATTTTTCTTGGAAATTCAACAAGATGCAATCATGATGTGTTGTGACATCTTCAAAATCTTGTGGAGCTGATTAATTTGACACTTTGTTTAACAAATTTGGTCCTTATTTGCCGAAGTTATCGAGCTTCAAAGTTTGAAAAGTCACAAAATATGTGTGTTTGAGCACATAAAGTACTATTTTTTTGGAAATTCAACATGATGCAATCATGATGAGTTGTGACATCTTCAAAATCTCGTCGAGTTGATTAATTTGACACTTTGTTTAACAAATTTGGTCCTCATTTGCCGAAGTTATCGAGCTTCAAAGTTTGAAAAGTCACAAAATATGTGTGTTTGAGCACATATAGTACTATTTTTCTTGGAAATTCAACGTGATGCAATCATGATGTGTTGTGACATCTTCAAAATCTCGTCGAGCTGATTAATTTGACACTTTTTTTAAGGAATTTGGTACTCATTTGCCGAAGTTATCGAGCTTCAAAGTTTGAAAAGTCACAAAATATGTGTGTTTGAGCACATATAGTACTATTTTTCTTGGAAATTCAACAAGATGCAATAATGATGAGTTGTGACATCTTCAAAATCTCGTCGAGCTGATTAATTTGACACATTGTTTAAGAAATTTGTTCCACATTTGCCGAAGTTATCGAGTTTCAAAGATTGAAAAGTCACAAGATATGTGTGTTTGAGCACATATAGTACTATTATTCTTGGAAATTCAACAATATGCAATCATGATGTGTTGTGACATCTTCAAAATCTTGTCGAGCTGATTAATTTGACACTTTGTTTAACAAATTTGGTCCTCATTTGCCGAAGTTATCGAGCTTCAAATTTGGAAAAGTCACAAAAGTTGTGTGTTTGAGCACATAAAGTACTATTTTTTTTGGAAATTCAACAAGATGCAATCATGATGTGTTGTGACATCTTCAAAATCTCGTCGAGTTGATTAATTTGACACTTTGTTTAACAAATTTGGTCCTCATTTACCGAAGTTATCGAGCTTCAAAGTTTGAAAAGTCACAAAATATGTGTGTTTGAGCACATATAGTACTATTTTTCTTGGAAATTCAACATGATGCAATCATGATGTGTTGTGACATCTTCAAAATCTCGTCGAGCTGATTAATTTGACACTTTGTTTAAGAAATTTGTTCCACATTTGCCGAAGTTATCGAGCATCAAAATTTGAAAAGTCACAAAAGTTGTGTGTTTGAGCACATAAAGTACTATTTTTCTTGGAAATTCAACATGATGCAATCATGATGTTTCATGTCATTTTAAAGATCTCGTCGAGCCGATTAATTTGACACATTGTTTAAGAAATTTGTTCCACATTTGCCGAAGTTATCGAGTTTCAAAGATTGAAAAGTCACAAAATATGTGTGTTTGAGCACATATAGTACTATTTTTCTTGGAAGTTCAACAAGATGTAATCATGGTGTGTTGTGACATCTTCATAACCTTGTCGAGCTGATTAATTTGACACTTTGTTTAAGAAATTTGTTCCACATTTGCAGAAGTTATCGAGCATCAAAATTTGAAAAGTCACAAAAGTTGTGTGTTTGAGCACATAAAGTACTATTTTTCTTGGAAATTCAACAAGATGCAATCATGATGTGTTGTGACATCTTCAAAATCTCGTCGAGCTGATTAATTTGACACATTGTTTAAGAAATTTGTTCCACATTTGCCGAAGTTATCGAGTTTCAAAGATTGAAAAGTCACAAGATATGTGTGTTTGAGCACATATAGTACTATTTTTCTTGGAAATTCAACATGATGCAATCATGATGTGTTGTGACATCTTCAAAATCTCGTCGAGCTGATTAATTTGACACTTTTTTTAAGAAATTTGTTCCACATTTGCCGAAGTTATCGAGTTTCAAAGATTGAAAAGTCACAAGATATGTGTGTTTGAGCACATATAGTACTATTATTCTTGGAAATTCAACAATATGCAATCATGATGTGTTGTGACATCTTCAAAATCTTGTCGAGCTGATTAATTTGACACTTTGTTTAACAAATTTGGTCCTCATTTGCCGAAGTTATCGAGCTTCAAATTTGGAAAAGTCACAAAAGTTGTGTGTTTGAGCACATAAAGTACTATTTTTCTTGGAAATTCAACATGATGCAATCATGATGTTTCATGTCATTTTAAAGATCTCGTCGAGCCGATTAATTTGACACTTTGTTTAACAAATGTGGTCCTCATTTGCCGAAGTTATCGAGCTTCAAAGTTTGAAAAGTCACAAAATATGTGTGTTTGAGCACATATAGTACTATTTTTCTTGGAAATTCAACATGATGCAATCATGATGTGTTGTGACATCTTCAAAATCTCGTCGAGCTGATTAATTTGACACTTTTTTTAAGGAATTTGGTACTCATTTGCCGAAGTTATCGAGCATCAAAATTTGAAAAGTCACAAAAGTTGTGTGTTTGAGCACATAAAGTACTATTTTTCTTGGAAATTCAACATGATGCAATCATGATGTTTCATGTCATTTTAAAGATCTCGTCGAGCCGATTAATTTGACACTTTGTTTAACAAATGTGGTCCTCATTTGCCGAAGTTATCGAGCTTCAAATTTGGAAAAGTCACAAAAGTTGTGTGTTTGAGCACATAAAGTACTATTTTTCTTGGAAATTCAACAAGATGCAATCATGATGTGTTGTGACATCTTCAAAATCTCGTCGAGCTGATTAATTTGACACTTTGCTTAAGAAATATGTTCCACATTTGCCGAAGTTATCGAGCATCAAAATTTGAAAAGTCACAAAAGTTGTGTGTTTGAGCACATATAGTACTATTATTCTTGGAAATTCAACAATATGCAATCATGATGTGTTGTGACATCTTCAAAATCTTGTCGAGCTGATTAATTTGACACTTTGTTTAACAAATTTGGTCCTCATTTGCCGAAGTTATCGAGCTTCAAAGTTTGAAAAGTCACAAAATATGTGTGTTTGAGCACATATAGTACTATTTTTCTTGGAAATTCAACATGATGCAATCATGATGTGTTGTGACATCTTCAAAATCTCGTCGAGCTGATTAATTTGACACTTTTTTTAAGGAATTTGGTACTCATTTGCCGAAGTTATCGAGCTTCAAAGTTTGAAAAGTCACAAAATATGTGTGTTTGAGCACATATAGTACTATTTTTCTTGGAAATTCAACATGATGCAATCATAATGTGTTGTGACATCTTCAAAATCTCGTCGAGCTGATTAATTTGACACTTTTTTTAAGGAATTTGGTACTCATTTGCCGAAGTTATCGAGCTTCAAAGTTTGAAAAGTCACAAAATATGTGTGTTTGAGCACATAAAGTACTATTTTTTTGGAAATTCAACATGATGCAATCATGATGAGTTGTGACATCTTCAAAATCTCGTCGAGTTGATTAATTTGACACTTTGTTTAACAAATTTGGTCCTCATTTGCCGAAGTTATCGAGCTTCAAAGTTTGAAAAGTCACAAAATATGTGTGTTTGAGCACATATAGTACTATTTTTCTTGGAAATTCAACATGATGCAATCATGATGTGTTGTGACATCTTCAAAATCTCGTCGAGCTGATTAATTTGACACTTTTTTTAAGGAATTTGGTACTCATTTGCCGAAGTTATCGAGCTTCAAAGTTTGAAAAGTCACAAAATATGTGTGTTTGAGCACATATAGTACTATTTTTCTTGGAAATTCAACAAGATGCAATAATGATGAGTTGTGACATCTTCAAAATCTCGTCGAGCTGATTAATTTGACACATTGTTTAAGAAATTTGTTCCACATTTGCCGAAGTTATCGAGTTTCAAAGATTGAAAAGTCACAAGATATGTGTGTTTGAGCACATATAGTACTATTATTCTTGGAAATTCAACAATATGCAATCATGATGTGTTGTGACATCTTCAAAATCTTGTCGAGCTGATTAATTTGACACTTTGTTTAACAAATTTGGTCCTCATTTGCCGAAGTTATCGAGCTTCAAATTTGGAAAAGTCACAAAAGTTGTGTGTTTGAGCACATAAAGTACTATTTTTCTTGGAAATTCAACATGATGCAATCATGATGTTTCATGTCATTTTAAAGATCTCGTCGAGCCGATTAATTTGACACTTTGTTTAACAAATGTGGTCCTCATTTGCCGAAGTTATCGAGCTTCAAAGTTTGAAAAGTCACAAAATATGTGTGTTTGAGCACATATAGTACTATTTTTCTTGGAAATTCAACATGATGCAATCATGATGTGTTGTGACATCTTCAAAATCTCGTCGAGCTGATTAATTTGACACTTTTTTTAAGGAATTTGGTACTCATTTGCCGAAGTTATCGAGCTTCAAAGTTTGAAAAGTCACAAAATATGTGTGTTTGAGCACATATAGTACTATTTTTCTTGGAAATTCAACATGATGCAATCATAATGTGTTGTGACATCTTCAAAATCTCGTCGAGCTGATTAATTTGACACTTTTTTTAAGGAATTTGGTACTCATTTGCCGAAGTTATCGAGCTTCAAAGTTTGAAAAGTCACAAAATATGTGTGTTTGAGCACATAAAGTACTATTTTTTTGGAAATTCAACATGATGCAATCATGATGAGTTGTGACATCTTCAAAATCTCGTCGAGTTGATTAATTTGACACTTTGTTTAACAAATTTGGTCCTCATTTGCCGAAGTTATCGAGCTTCAAAGTTTGAAAAGTCACAAAATATGTGTGTTTGAGCACATATAGTACTATTTTTCTTGGAAATTCAACATGATGCAATCATGATGTGTTGTGACATCTTCAAAATCTCGTCGAGCTGATTAATTTGACACTTTTTTTAAGGAATTTGGTACTCATTTGCCGAAGTTATCGAGCTTCAAAGTTTGAAAAGTCACAAAATATGTGTGTTTGAGCACATATAGTACTATTTTTCTTGGAAATTCAACAAGATGCAATAATGATGAGTTGTGACATCTTCAAAATCTCGTCGAGCTGATTAATTTGACACATTGTTTAAGAAATTTGTTCCACATTTGCCGAAGTTATCGAGTTTCAAAGATTGAAAAGTCACAAGATATGTGTGTTTGAGCACATATAGTACTATTATTCTTGGAAATTCAACAATATGCAATCATGATGTGTTGTGACATCTTCAAAATCTTGTCGAGCTGATTAATTTGACACTTTGTTTAACAAATTTGGTCCTCATTTGCCGAAGTTATCGAGCTTCAAATTTGGAAAAGTCACAAAAGTTGTGTGTTTGAGCACATAAAGTACTATTTTTCTTGGAAATTCAACATGATGCAATCATGATGTTTCATGTCATTTTAAAGATCTCGTCGAGCCGATTAATTTGACACTTTGTTTAACAAATGTGGTCCTCATTTGCCGAAGTTATCGAGCTTCAAAGTTTGAAAAGTCACAAAATATGTGTGTTTGAGCACATATAGTACTATTTTTCTTGGAAATTCAACATGATGCAATCATGATGTGTTGTGACATCTTCAAAATCTCGTCGAGCTGATTAATTTGACACTTTTTTTAAGGAATTTGGTACTCATTTGCCGAAGTTATCGAGCATCAAAATTTGAAAAGTCACAAAAGTTGTGTGTTTGAGCACATAAAGTACTATTTTTCTTGGAAATTCAACATGATGCAATCATGATGTTTCATGTCATTTTAAAGATCTCGTCGAGCCGATTAATTTGACACTTTGTTTAACAAATGTGGTCCTCATTTGCCGAAGTTATCGAGCTTCAAATTTGGAAAAGTCACAAAAGTTGTGTGTTTGAGCACATAAAGTACTATTTTTCTTGGAAATTCAACAAGATGCAATCATGATGTGTTGTGACATCTTCAAAATCTCGTCGAGCTGATTAATTTGACACTTTGCTTAAGAAATATGTTCCACATTTGCCGAAGTTATCGAGCATCAAAATTTGAAAAGTCACAAAAGTTGTGTGTTTGAGCACATAAAGTACTATTTTTCTTGGAAATTCAACATGATGCAATCATGATGTTTCATGTCATTTTAAAGATCTCGTCGAGCCGATTAATTTGACACTTTGTTTAACAAATGTGGTCCTCATTTGCCGAAGTTATCGAGTTTCAAAGATTGAAAAGTCACAAAATATGTGTGTTTGAGCACATATAGTACTATTTTTCTTGGAAATTCAACAAGATGCAATCATGATGTGTTGTGACATCTTCAAAATCTTGTGGAGCTGATTAATTTGACACTTTGTTTAACAAATTTGGTCCTTATTTGCCGAAGTTATCGAGCTTCAAAGTTTGAAAAGTCACAAAATATGTGTGTTTGAGCACATAAAGTACTATTTTTTTTGGAAATTCAACAAGATGCAATCATGATGTGTTGTGACATCTTCAAAATCTCGTCGAGCTGATTAATTTGACACTTTGTTTAAGAAATTTGTTCCACATTTGCCGAAGTTATCGAGCATCAAAATTTGAAAAGTCACAAAAGTTGTGTGTTTGAGCACATAAAGTACTATTTTTTTGGAAATTCAACAAGATGCAATAATGATGAGTTGTGACATCTTCAAAATCTCGTCGAGCTGATTAATTTGACACTTTGCTTAAGAAATATGTTCCACATTTGCCGAAGTTATCGAGTTTCAAAGATTGAAAAGTCACAAAATATGTGTGTTTGAGCACATAAAGTACTATTTTTTTGGAAATTCAACATGATGCAATCATGATGAGTTGTGACATCTTCAAAATCTCGTCGAGTTGATTAATTTGACACTTTGTTTAACAAATTTGGTCCTCATTTGCCGAAGTTATCGAGCTTCAAAGTTTGAAAAGTCACAAAATATGTGTGTTTGAGCACATATAGTACTATTTTTCTTGGAAATTCAACATGATGCAATCATGATGTGTTGTGACATCTTCAAAATCTCGTCGAGCTGATTAATTTGACACTTTTTTTAAGGAATTTGGTACTCATTTGCCGAAGTTATCGAGCTTCAAAGTTTGAAAAGTCACAAAATATGTGTGTTTGAGCACATATAGTACTATTTTTCTTGGAAATTCAACAAGATGCAATAATGATGAGTTGTGACATCTTCAAAATCTCGTCGAGCTGATTAATTTGACACATTGTTTAAGAAATTTGTTCCACATTTGCCGAAGTTATCGAGTTTCAAAGATTGAAAAGTCACAAGATATGTGTGTTTGAGCACATATAGTACTATTATTCTTGGAAATTCAACAATATGCAATCATGATGTGTTGTGACATCTTCAAAATCTTGTCGAGCTGATTAATTTGACACTTTGTTTAACAAATTTGGTCCTCATTTGCCGAAGTTATCGAGCTTCAAATTTGGAAAAGTCACAAAAGTTGTGTGTTTGAGCACATAAAGTACTATTTTTCTTGGAAATTCAACAAGATGCAATCATGATGTGTTGTGACATCTTCAAAATCTCGTCGAGCTGATTAATTTGACACTTTGTTTAAGAAATTTGTTCCACATTTGCCGAAGTTATCGAGCATCAAAATTTGAAAAGTCACAAAAGTTGTGTGTTTGAGCACATAAAGTACTATTTTTCTTGGAAATTCAACATGATGCAATCATGATGTTTCATGTCATTTTAAAGATCTCGTCGAGCCGATTAATTTGACACTTTGTTTAACAAATGTGGTCCTCATTTGCCGAAGTTATCGAGTTTCAAAGATTGAAAAGTCACAAAATATGTGTGTTTGAGCACATAAAGTACTATTTTTCTTGGAAATTCAACAAGATGCAATCATGATGTGTTGTGACATCTTCAAAATCTTGTGGAGCTGATTAATTTGACACTTTGTTTAACAAATTTGGTCCTTATTTGCCGAAGTTATCGAGCTTCAAAGTTTGAAAAGTCACAAAATATGTGTGTTTGAGCACATAAAGTACTTTTTTTTTGGAAATTCAACATGATGCAATCATGATGAGTTGTGACATCTTCAAAATCTCGTCGAGTTGATTAATTTGACACTTTGTTTAACAAATTTGGTCCTCATTTGCCGAAGTTATCGAGCTTCAAAGTTTGAAAAGTCACAAAATATGTGTGTTTGAGCACATAAAGTACTATTTTTCTTGGAAATTCAACAAGATGCAATCATGATGTGTTGTGACATCTTCAAAATCTTGTGGAGCTGATTAATTTGACACTTTGTTTAACAAATTTGGTCCTTATTTGCCGAAGTTATCGAGCTTCAAAGTTTGAAAAGTCACAAAATATGTGTGTTTGAGCACATAAAGTACTATTTTTTTGGAAATTCAACATGATGCAATCATGATGAGTTGTGACATCTTCAAAATCTCGTCGAGTTGATTAATTTGACACTTTGTTTAACAAATTTGGTCCTCATTTGCCGAAGTTATCGAGCTTCAAAGTTTGAAAAGTCACAAAATATGTGTGTTTGAGCACATATAGTACTATTTTTCTTGGAAATTCAACATGATGCAATCATGATGTGTTGTGACATCTTCAAAATCTCGTCGAGCTGATTAATTTGACACTTTTTTTAAGGAATTTGGTACTCATTTGCCGAAGTTATCGAGCTTCAAAGTTTGAAAAGTCACAAAATATGTGTGTTTGAGCACATATAGTACTATTTTTCTTGGAAATTCAACAAGATGCAATAATGATGAGTTGTGACATCTTCAAAATCTCGTCGAGCTGATTAATTTGACACATAGTTTAAGAAATTTGTTCCACATTTGCCGAAGTTATCGAGTTTCAAAGATTGAAAAGTCACAAGATATGTGTGTTTGAGCACATATAGTACTATTATTCTTGGAAATTCAACAATATGCAATCATGATGTGTTGTGACATCTTCAAAATCTTGTCGAGCTGATTAATTTGACACTTTGTTTAACAAATTTGGTCCTCATTTGCCGAAGTTATCGAGCTTCAAATTTGGAAAAGTCACAAAAGTTGTGTGTTTGAGCACATAAAGTACTATTTTTCTTGGAAATTCAACAAGATGCAATCATGATGTGTTGTGACATCTTCAAAATCTCGTCGAGCTGATTAATTTGACACTTTGCTTAAGAAATATGTTCCACATTTGCCGAAGTTATCGAGCATCAAAATTTGAAAAGTCACAAAAGTTGTGTGTTTGAGCACATAAAGTACTATTTTTCTTGGAAATTCAACATGATGCAATCATGATGTTTCATGTCATTTTAAAGATCTCGTCGAGCCGATTAATTTGACACTTTGTTTAACAAATGTGGTCCTCATTTGCCGAAGTTATCGAGTTTCAAAGATTGAAAAGTCACAAAATATGTGTGTTTGAGCACATATAGTACTATTTTTCTTGGAAATTCAACAAGATGCAATCATGATGTGTTGTGACATCTTCAAAATCATGTGGAGCTGATTAATTTGACACTTTGTTTAACAAATTTGGTCCTTATTTGCCGAAGTTATCGAGCTTCAAAGTTTGAAAAGTCACAAAATATGTGTGTTTGAGCACATAAAGTACTATTTTTTTTGGAAATTCAACAAGATGCAATCATGATGTGTTGTGACATCTTCAAAATCTCGTCGAGTTGATTAATTTGACACTTTGTTTAACAAATTTGGTCCTCATTTACCGAAGTTATCGAGCTTCAAAGTTTGAAAAGTCACAAAATATGTGTGTTTGAGCACATATAGTACTATTTTTCTTGGAAATTCAACATGATGCAATCATGATGTGTTGTGACATCTTCAAAATCTCGTCGAGCTGATTAATTTGACACTTTGTTTAAGAAATTTGTTCCACATTTGCCGAAGTTATCGAGCATCAAAATTTGAAAAGTCACAAAAGTTGTGTGTTTGAGCACATAAAGTACTATTTTTCTTGGAAATTCAACATGATGCAATCATGATGTTTCATGTCATTTTAAAGATCTCGTCGAGCCGATTAATTTGACACTTTGTTTAACAAATGTGGTCCTCATTTGCCGAAGTTATCGAGTTTCAAAGATTGAAAAGTCACAAAATATGTGTGTTTGAGCACATATAGTACTATTTTTCTTGGAAATTCAACAAGATGCAATCATGATGTGTTGTGACATCTTCAAAATCTTGTGGAGCTGATTAATTTGACACTTTGTTTAACAAATTTGGTCCTTATTTGCCGAAGTTATCGAGCTTCAAAGTTTGAAAAGTCACAAAATATGTGTGTTTGAGCACATAAAGTACTATTTTTTTGGAAATTCAACATGATGCAATCATGATGAGTTGTGACATCTTCAAAATCTCGTCGAGTTGATTAATTTGACACTTTGTTTAACAAATTTGGTCCTCATTTGCCGAAGTTATCGAGCTTCAAAGTTTGAAAAGTCACAAAATATGTGTGTTTGAGCACATATAGTACTATTTTTCTTGGAAATTCAACGTGATGCAATCATGATGTGTTGTGACATCTTCAAAATCTCGTCGAGCTGATTAATTTGACACTTTTTTTAAGGAATTTGGTACTCATTTGCCGAAGTTATCGAGCTTCAAAGTTTGAAAAGTCACAAAATATGTGTGTTTGAGCACATATAGTACTATTTTTCTTGGAAATTCAACAAGATGCAATAATGATGAGTTGTGACATCTTCAAAATCTCGTCGAGCTGATTAATTTGACACATTGTTTAAGAAATTTGTTCCACATTTGCCGAAGTTATCGAGTTTCAAAGATTGAAAAGTCACAAGATATGTGTGTTTGAGCACATATAGTACTATTATTCTTGGAAATTCAACAATATGCAATCATGATGTGTTGTGACATCTTCAAAATCTTGTCGAGCTGATTAATTTGACACTTTGTTTAACAAATTTGGTCCTCATTTGCCGAAGTTATCGAGCTTCAAATTTGGAAAAGTCACAAAAGTTGTGTGTTTGAGCACATAAAGTACTATTTTTTTTGGAAATTCAACAAGATGCAATCATGATGTGTTGTGACATCTTCAAAATCTCGTCGAGTTGATTAATTTGACACTTTGTTTAACAAATTTGGTCCTCATTTACCGAAGTTATCGAGCTTCAAAGTTTGAAAAGTCACAAAATATGTGTGTTTGAGCACATATAGTACTATTTTTCTTGGAAATTCAACATGATGCAATCATGATGTGTTGTGACATCTTCAAAATCTCGTCGAGCTGATTAATTTGACACTTTGTTTAAGAAATTTGTTCCACATTTGCCGAAGTTATCGAGCATCAAAATTTGAAAAGTCACAAAAGTTGTGTGTTTGAGCACATAAAGTACTATTTTTCTTGGAAATTCAACATGATGCAATCATGATGTTTCATGTCATTTTAAAGATCTCGTCGAGCCGATTAATTTGACACATTGTTTAAGAAATTTGTTCCACATTTGCCGAAGTTATCGAGTTTCAAAGATTGAAAAGTCACAAAATATGTGTGTTTGAGCACATATAGTACTATTTTTCTTGGAAGTTCAACAAGATGTAATCATGGTGTGTTGTGACATCTTCATAACCTTGTCGAGCTGATTAATTTGACACTTTGTTTAAGAAATTTGTTCCACATTTGCAGAAGTTATCGAGCATCAAAATTTGAAAAGTCACAAAAGTTGTGTGTTTGAGCACATAAAGTACTATTTTTCTTGGAAATTCAACAAGATGCAATCATGATGTGTTGTGACATCTTCAAAATCTCGTCGAGCTGATTAATTTGACACATTGTTTAAGAAATTTGTTCCACATTTGCCGAAGTTATCGAGTTTCAAAGATTGAAAAGTCACAAGATATGTGTGTTTGAGCACATATAGTACTATTTTTCTTGGAAATTCAACATGATGCAATCATGATGTGTTGTGACATCTTCAAAATCTCGTCGAGCTGATTAATTTGACACTTTTTTTAAGAAATTTGTTCCACATTTGCCGAAGTTATCGAGTTTCAAAGATTGAAAAGTCACAAGATATGTGTGTTTGAGCACATATAGTACTATTATTCTTGGAAATTCAACAATATGCAATCATGATGTGTTGTGACATCTTCAAAATCTTGTCGAGCTGATTAATTTGACACTTTGTTTAACAAATTTGGTCCTCATTTGCCGAAGTTATCGAGCTTCAAATTTGGAAAAGTCACAAAAGTTGTGTGTTTGAGCACATAAAGTACTATTTTTCTTGGAAATTCAACATGATGCAATCATGATGTTTCATGTCATTTTAAAGATCTCGTCGAGCCGATTAATTTGACACATTGTTTAAGAAATTTGTTCCACATTTGCCGAAGTTATCGAGTTTCAAAGATTGAAAAGTCACAAAATATGTGTGTTTGAGCACATATAGTACTATTTTTCTTGGAAGTTCAACAAGATGTAATCATGGTGTGTTGTGACATCTTCATAACCTTGTCGAGCTGATTAATTTGACACTTTGTTTAAGAAATTTGTTCCACATTTGCAGAAGTTATCGAGCATCAAAATTTGAAAAGTCACAAAAGTTGTGTGTTTGAGCACATAAAGTACTATTTTTCTTGGAAATTCAACAAGATGCAATCATGATGTGTTGTGACATCTTCAAAATCTCGTCGAGCTGATTAATTTGACACATTGTTTAAGAAATTTGTTCCACATTTGCCGAAGTTATCGAGTTTCAAAGATTGAAAAGTCACAGGATATGTGTGTTTGAGCACATATAGTACTATTTTTCTTGGAAATTCAACATGATGCAATCATGATGTGTTGTGACATCTTCAAAATCTCGTCGAGCTGATTAATTTGACACTTTTTTTAAGAAATTTGTTCCACATTTGCCGAAGTTATCGAGTTTCAAAGATTGAAAAGTCACAAGATATGTGTGTTTGAGCACATATAGTACTATTATTCTTGGAAATTCAACAATATGCAATCATGATGTGTTGTGACATCTTCAAAATCTTGTCGAGCTGATTAATTTGACACTTTGTTTAACAAATTTGGTCCTCATTTGCCGAAGTTATCGAGCTTCAAATTTGGAAAAGTCACAAAAGTTGTGTGTTTGAGCACATAAAGTACTATTTTTCTTGGAAATTCAACATGATGCAATCATGATGTTTCATGTCATTTTAAAGATCTCGTCGAGCCGATTAATTTGACACTTTGTTTAACAAATGTGGTCCTCATTTGCCGAAGTTATCGAGCTTCAAAGTTTGAAAAGTCACAAAATATGTGTGTTTGAGCACATATAGTACTATTTTTCTTGGAAATTCAACATGATGCAATCATGATGTGTTGTGACATCTTCAAAATCTCGTCGAGCTGATTAATTTGACACTTTTTTTAAGGAATTTGGTACTCATTTGCCGAAGTTATCGAGCATCAAAATTTGAAAAGTCACAAAAGTTGTGTGTTTGAGCACATAAAGTACTATTTTTCTTGGAAATTCAACATGATGCAATCATGATGTTTCATGTCATTTTAAAGATCTCGTCGAGCCGATTAATTTGACACTTTGTTTAACAAATGTGGTCCTCATTTGCCGAAGTTATCGAGCTTCAAATTTGGAAAAGTCACAAAAGTTGTGTGTTTGAGCACATAAAGTACTATTTTTCTTGGAAATTCAACAAGATGCAATCATGATGTGTTGTGACATCTTCAAAATCTCGTCGAGCTGATTAATTTGACACTTTGCTTAAGAAATATGTTCCACATTTGCCGAAGTTATCGAGCATCAAAATTTGAAAAGTCACAAAAGTTGTGTGTTTGAGCACATATAGTACTATTATTCTTGGAAATTCAACAATATGCAATCATGATGTGTTGTGACATCTTCAAAATCTTGTCGAGCTGATTAATTTGACACTTTGTTTAACAAATTTGGTCCTCATTTGCCGAAGTTATCGAGCTTCAAAGTTTGAAAAGTCACAAAATATGTGTGTTTGAGCACATATAGTACTATTTTTCTTGGAAATTCAACATGATGCAATCATGATGTGTTGTGACATCTTCAAAATCTCGTCGAGCTGATTAATTTGACACTTTTTTTAAGGAATTTGGTACTCATTTGCCGAAGTTATCGAGCTTCAAAGTTTGAAAAGTCACAAAATATGTGTGTTTGAGCACATATAGTACTATTTTTCTTGGAAATTCAACATGATGCAATCATAATGTGTTGTGACATCTTCAAAATCTCGTCGAGCTGATTAATTTGACACTTTTTTTAAGGAATTTGGTACTCATTTGCCGAAGTTATCGAGCTTCAAAGTTTGAAAAGTCACAAAATATGTGTGTTTGAGCACATAAAGTACTATTTTTTTGGAAATTCAACATGATGCAATCATGATGAGTTGTGACATCTTCAAAATCTCGTCGAGTTGATTAATTTGACACTTTGTTTAACAAATTTGGTCCTCATTTGCCGAAGTTATCGAGCTTCAAAGTTTGAAAAGTCACAAAATATGTGTGTTTGAGCACATATAGTACTATTTTTCTTGGAAATTCAACATGATGCAATCATGATGTGTTGTGACATCTTCAAAATCTCGTCGAGCTGATTAATTTGACACTTTTTTTAAGGAATTTGGTACTCATTTGCCGAAGTTATCGAGCTTCAAAGTTTGAAAAGTCACAAAATATGTGTGTTTGAGCACATATAGTACTATTTTTCTTGGAAATTCAACAAGATGCAATAATGATGAGTTGTGACATCTTCAAAATCTCGTCGAGCTGATTAATTTGACACATTGTTTAAGAAATTTGTTCCACATTTGCCGAAGTTATCGAGTTTCAAAGATTGAAAAGTCACAAGATATGTGTGTTTGAGCACATATAGTACTATTATTCTTGGAAATTCAACAATATGCAATCATGATGTGTTGTGACATCTTCAAAATCTTGTCGAGCTGATTAATTTGACACTTTGTTTAACAAATTTGGTCCTCATTTGCCGAAGTTATCGAGCTTCAAATTTGGAAAAGTCACAAAAGTTGTGTGTTTGAGCACATAAAGTACTATTTTTCTTGGAAATTCAACATGATGCAATCATGATGTTTCATGTCATTTTAAAGATCTCGTCGAGCCGATTAATTTGACACTTTGTTTAACAAATGTGGTCCTCATTTGCCGAAGTTATCGAGCTTCAAAGTTTGAAAAGTCACAAAATATGTGTGTTTGAGCACATATAGTACTATTTTTCTTGGAAATTCAACATGATGCAATCATGATGTGTTGTGACATCTTCAAAATCTCGTCGAGCTGATTAATTTGACACTTTTTTTAAGGAATTTGGTACTCATTTGCCGAAGTTATCGAGCTTCAAAGTTTGAAAAGTCACAAAATATGTGTGTTTGAGCACATATAGTACTATTTTTCTTGGAAATTCAACATGATGCAATCATAATGTGTTGTGACATCTTCAAAATCTCGTCGAGCTGATTAATTTGACACTTTTTTTAAGGAATTTGGTACTCATTTGCCGAAGTTATCGAGCTTCAAAGTTTGAAAAGTCACAAAATATGTGTGTTTGAGCACATAAAGTACTATTTTTTTGGAAATTCAACATGATGCAATCATGATGAGTTGTGACATCTTCAAAATCTCGTCGAGTTGATTAATTTGACACTTTGTTTAACAAATTTGGTCCTCATTTGCCGAAGTTATCGAGCTTCAAAGTTTGAAAAGTCACAAAATATGTGTGTTTGAGCACATATAGTACTATTTTTCTTGGAAATTCAACATGATGCAATCATGATGTGTTGTGACATCTTCAAAATCTCGTCGAGCTGATTAATTTGACACTTTTTTTAAGGAATTTGGTACTCATTTGCCGAAGTTATCGAGCTTCAAAGTTTGAAAAGTCACAAAATATGTGTGTTTGAGCACATATAGTACTATTTTGCTTGGAAATTCAACAAGATGCAATAATGATGAGTTGTGACATCTTCAAAATCTCGTCGAGCTGATTAATTTGACACATTGTTTAAGAAATTTGTTCCACATTTGCCGAAGTTATCGAGTTTCAAAGATTGAAAAGTCACAAGATATGTGTGTTTGAGCACATATAGTACTATTATTCTTGGAAATTCAACAATATGCAATCATGATGTGTTGTGACATCTTCAAAATCTTGTCGAGCTGATTAATTTGACACTTTGTTTAACAAATTTGGTCCTCATTTGCCGAAGTTATCGAGCTTCAAATTTGGAAAAGTCACAAAAGTTGTGTGTTTGAGCACATAAAGTACTATTTTTCTTGGAAATTCAACAAGATGCAATCATGATGTGTTGTGACATCTTCAAAATCTCGTCGAGCTGATTAATTTGACACTTTGTTTAAGAAATTTGTTCCACATTTGCCGAAGTTATCGAGCATCAAAATTTGAAAAGTCACAAAAGTTGTGTGTTTGAGCACATAAAGTACTATTTTTCTTGGAAATTCAACATGATGCAATCATGATGTTTCATGTCATTTTAAAGATCTCGTCGAGCCGATTAATTTGACACTTTGTTTAACAAATGTGGTCCTCATTTGCCGAAGTTATCGAGTTTCAAAGATTGAAAAGTCACAAAATATGTGTGTTTGAGCACATAAAGTACTATTTTTCTTGGAAATTCAACAAGATGCAATCATGATGTGTTGTGACATCTTCAAAATCTTGTGGAGCTGATTAATTT
The DNA here is from genome assembly GCF_040115645.1 of Euwallacea fornicatus. Lineage (NCBI taxonomy): Eukaryota > Metazoa > Arthropoda > Insecta > Coleoptera > Curculionidae > Euwallacea > Euwallacea fornicatus. Next base: position 242,756 of record NW_027096052.1, on the reverse strand, counting down.
GACACTTTGTTTAACAAATTTGGTCCTTATTTGCCGAAGTTATCGAGCTTCAAAGTTTGAAAAGTCACAAAATATGTGTGTTTGAGCACATAAAGTACTTTTTTTTTGGAAATTCAACATGATGCAATCATGATGAGTTGTGACATCTTCAAAATCTCGTCGAGTTGATTAATTTGACACTTTGTTTAACAAATTTGGTCCTCATTTGCCGAAGTTATCGAGCTTCAAAGTTTGAAAAGTCACAAAATATGTGTGTTTGAGCACATAAAGTACTATTTTTCTTGGAAATTCAACAAGATGCAATCATGATGTGTTGTGACATCTTCAAAATCTTGTGGAGCTGATTAATTTGACACTTTGTTTAACAAATTTGGTCCTTATTTGCCGAAGTTATCGAGCTTCAAAGTTTGAAAAGTCACAAAATATGTGTGTTTGAGCACATATAGTACTATTTTTCTTGGAAATTCAACAAGATGCAATAATGATGAGTTGTGACATCTTCAAAATCTCGTCGAGCTGATTAATTTGACACATTGTTTAAGAAATTTGTTCCACATTTGCCGAAGTTATCGAGTTTCAAAGATTGAAAAGTCACAAGATATGTGTGTTTGAGCACATATAGTACTATTATTCTTGGAAATTCAACAATATGCAATCATGATGTGTTGTGACATCTTCAAAATCTTGTCGAGCTGATTAATTTGACACTTTGTTTAACAAATTTGGTCCTCATTTGCCGAAGTTATCGAGCTTCAAATTTGGAAAAGTCACAAAAGTTGTGTGTTTGAGCACATAAAGTACTATTTTTCTTGGAAATTCAACAAGATGCAATCATGATGTGTTGTGACATCTTCAAAATCTCGTCGAGCTGATTAATTTGACACTTTGCTTAAGAAATATGTTCCACATTTGCCGAAGTTATCGAGCATCAAAATTTGAAAAGTCACAAAAGTTGTGTGTTTGAGCACATAAAGTACTATTTTTCTTGGAAATTCAACATGATGCAATCATGATGTTTCATGTCATTTTAAAGATCTCGTCGAGCCGATTAATTTGACACTTTGTTTAACAAATGTGGTCCTCATTTGCCGAAGTTATCGAGTTTCAAAGATTGAAAAGTCACAAAATATGTGTGTTTGAGCACATATAGTACTATTTTTCTTGGAAATTCAACAAGATGCAATCATGATGTGTTGTGACATCTTCAAAATCTCGTCGAGTTGATTAATTTGACACTTTGTTTAACAAATTTGGTCCTCATTTACCGAAGTTATCGAGCTTCAAAGTTTGAAAAGTCACAAAATATGTGTGTTTGAGCACATATAGTACTATTTTTCTTGGAAATTCAACATGATGCAATCATGATGTGTTGTGACATCTTCAAAATCTCGTCGAGCTGATTAATTTGACACTTTGTTTAAGAAATTTGTTCCACATTTGCCGAAGTTATCGAGCATCAAAATTTGAAAAGTCACAAAAGTTGTGTGTTTGAGCACATAAAGTACTATTTTTCTTGGAAATTCAACATGATGCAATCATGATGTTTCATGTCATTTTAAAGATCTCGTCGAGCCGATTAATTTGACACTTTGTTTAACAAATGTGGTCCTCATTTGCCGAAGTTATCGAGTTTCAAAGATTGAAAAGTCACAAAATATGTGTGTTTGAGCACATATAGTACTATTTTTCTTGGAAATTCAACAAGATGCAATCATGATGTGTTGTGACATCTTCAAAATCTTGTGGAGCTGATTAATTTGACACTTTGTTTAACAAATTTGGTCCTTATTTGCCGAAGTTATCGAGCTTCAAAGTTTGAAAAGTCACAAAATATGTGTGTTTGAGCACATAAAGTACTATTTTTTTGGAAATTCAACATGATGCAATCATGATGAGTTGTGACATCTTCAAAATCTCGTCGAGTTGATTAATTTGACACTTTGTTTAACAAATTTGGTCCTCATTTGCCGAAGTTATCGAGCTTCAAAGTTTGAAAAGTCACAAAATATGTGTGTTTGAGCACATATAGTACTATTTTTCTTGGAAATTCAACGTGATGCAATCATGATGTGTTGTGACATCTTCAAAATCTCGTCGAGCTGATTAATTTGACACTTTTTTTAAGGAATTTGGTACTCATTTGCCGAAGTTATCGAGCTTCAAAGTTTGAAAAGTCACAAAATATGTGTGTTTGAGCACATATAGTACTATTTTTCTTGGAAATTCAACAAGATGCAATAATGATGAGTTGTGACATCTTCAAAATCTCGTCGAGCTGATTAATTTGACACATTGTTTAAGAAATTTGTTCCACATTTGCCGAAGTTATCGAGTTTCAAAGATTGAAAAGTCACAAGATATGTGTGTTTGAGCACATATAGTACTATTATTCTTGGAAATTCAACAATATGCAATCATGATGTGTTGTGACATCTTCAAAATCTTGTCGAGCTGATTAATTTGACACTTTGTTTAACAAATTTGGTCCTCATTTGCCGAAGTTATCGAGCTTCAAATTTGGAAAAGTCACAAAAGTTGTGTGTTTGAGCACATAAAGTACTATTTTTTTTGGAAATTCAACAAGATGCAATCATGATGTGTTGTGACATCTTCAAAATCTCGTCGAGTTGATTAATTTGACACTTTGTTTAACAAATTTGGTCCTCATTTACCGAAGTTATCGAGCTTCAAAGTTTGAAAAGTCACAAAATATGTGTGTTTGAGCACATATAGTACTATTTTTCTTGGAAATTCAACATGATGCAATCATGATGTGTTGTGACATCTTCAAAATCTCGTCGAGCTGATTAATTTGACACTTTGTTTAAGAAATTTGTTCCACATTTGCCGAAGTTATCGAGCATCAAAATTTGAAAAGTCACAAAAGTTGTGTGTTTGAGCACATAAAGTACTATTTTTCTTGGAAATTCAACATGATGCAATCATGATGTTTCATGTCATTTTAAAGATCTCGTCGAGCCGATTAATTTGACACATTGTTTAAGAAATTTGTTCCACATTTGCCGAAGTTATCGAGTTTCAAAGATTGAAAAGTCACAAAATATGTGTGTTTGAGCACATATAGTACTATTTTTCTTGGAAGTTCAACAAGATGTAATCATGGTGTGTTGTGACATCTTCATAACCTTGTCGAGCTGATTAATTTGACACTTTGTTTAAGAAATTTGTTCCACATTTGCAGAAGTTATCGAGCATCAAAATTTGAAAAGTCACAAAAGTTGTGTGTTTGAGCACATAAAGTACTATTTTTCTTGGAAATTCAACAAGATGCAATCATGATGTGTTGTGACATCTTCAAAATCTCGTCGAGCTGATTAATTTGACACTTTGCTTAAGAAATATGTTCCACATTTGCCGAAGTTATCGAGCATCAAAATTTGAAAAGTCACAAAAGTTGTGTGTTTGAGCACATAAAGTACTATTTTTCTTGGAAATTCAACATGATGCAATCATGATGTTTCATGTCATTTTAAAGATCTCGTCGAGCCGATTAATTTGACACTTTGTTTAACAAATGTGGTCCTCATTTGCCGAAGTTATCGAGTTTCAAAGATTGAAAAGTCACAAAATATGTGTGTTTGAGCACATATAGTACTATTTTTCTTGGAAATTCAACAAGATGCAATCATGATGTGTTGTGACATCTTCAAAATCATGTGGAGCTGATTAATTTGACACTTTGTTTAACAAATTTGGTCCTTATTTGCCGAAGTTATCGAGCTTCAAAGTTTGAAAAGTCACAAAATATGTGTGTTTGAGCACATAAAGTACTATTTTTTTTGGAAATTCAACAAGATGCAATCATGATGTGTTGTGACATCTTCAAAATCTCGTCGAGCTGATTAATTTGACACATTGTTTAAGAAATTTGTTCCACATTTGCCGAAGTTATCGAGTTTCAAAGATTGAAAAGTCACAAGATATGTGTGTTTGAGCACATATAGTACTATTTTTCTTGGAAATTCAACAAGATGCAATAATGATGAGTTGTGACATCTTCAAAATCTCGTCGAGCTGATTAATTTGACACATTGTTTAAGAAATTTGTTCCACATTTGCCGAAGTTATCGAGTTTCAAAGATTGAAAAGTCACAAAATATGTGTGTTTGAGCACATATAGTACTATTATTCTTGGAAATTCAACAATATGCAATCATGATGTGTTGTGACATCTTCAAAATCTTGTCGAGCTGATTAATTTGACACTTTGTTTAAGAAATTTGTTCCACATTTGCCGAAGTTATCGAGCATCAAAATTTGAAAAGTCACAAAAGTTGTGTGTTTGAGCACATAAAGTACTATTTTTCTTGGAAATTCAACAAGATGCAATCATGATGTGTTGTGACATCTTCAAAATCTCGTCGAGCTGATTAATTTGACACTTTGCTTAAGAAATATGTTCCACATTTGCCGAAGTTATCGAGCATCAAAATTTGAAAAGTCACAAAAGTTGTGTGTTTGAGCACATAAAGTACTATTTTTCTTGGAAATTCAACATGATGCAATCATGATGTTTCATGTCATTTTAAAGATCTCGTCGAGCCGATTAATTTGACACTTTGTTTAACAAATGTGGTCCTCATTTGCCGAAGTTATCGAGTTTCAAAGATTGAAAAGTCACAAAATATGTGTGTTTGAGCACATATAGTACTATTTTTCTTGGAAATTCAACAAGATGCAATCATGATGTGTTGTGACATCTTCAAAATCTTGTGGAGCTGATTAATTTGACACTTTGTTTAACAAATTTGGTCCTTATTTGCCGAAGTTATCGAGCTTCAAAGTTTGAAAAGTCACAAAATATGTGTGTTTGAGCACATAAAGTACTATTTTTTTTGGAAATTCAACAAGATGCAATCATGATGTGTTGTGACATCTTCAAAATCTCGTCGAGTTGATTAATTTGACACTTTGTTTAACAAATTTGGTCCTCATTTACCGAAGTTATCGAGCTTCAAAGTTTGAAAAGTCACAAAATATGTGTGTTTGAGCACATATAGTACTATTTTTCTTGGAAATTCAACATGATGCAATCATGATGTGTTGTGACATCTTCAAAATCTCGTCGAGCTGATTAATTTGACACTTTGTTTAAGAAATTTGTTCCACATTTGCCGAAGTTATCGAGCATCAAAATTTGAAAAGTCACAAAAGTTGTGTGTTTGAGCACATAAAGTACTATTTTTCTTGGAAATTCAACAAGATGCAATCATGATGTGTTGTGACATCTTCAAAATCTCGTCGAGCTGATTAATTTGACACTTTGCTTAAGAAATATGTTCCACATTTGCCGAAGTTATCGAGCATCAAAATTTGAAAAGTCACAAAAGTTGTGTGTTTGAGCACATAAAGTACTATTTTTCTTGGAAATTCAACATGATGCAATCATGATGTTTCATGTCATTTTAAAGATCTCGTCGAGCCGATTAATTTGACACTTTGTTTAACAAATGTGGTCCTCATTTGCCGAAGTTATCGAGTTTCAAAGATTGAAAAGTCACAAAATATGTGTGTTTGAGCACATATAGTACTATTTTTCTTGGAAATTCAACAAGATGCAATCATGATGTGTTGTGACATCTTCAAAATCTTGTGGAGCTGATTAATTTGACACTTTGTTTAACAAATTTGGTCCTTATTTGCCGAAGTTATCGAGCTTCAAAGTTTGAAAAGTCACAAAATATGTGTGTTTGAGCACATAAAGTACTATTTTTTTGGAAATTCAACATGATGCAATCATGATGAGTTGTGACATCTTCAAAATCTCGTCGAGTTGATTAATTTGACACTTTGTTTAACAAATTTGGTCCTCATTTGCCGCAGTTATCGAGCTTCAAAGTTTGAAAAGTCACAAAATATGTGTGTTTGAGCACATATAGGACTATTTTTCTTGGAAATTCAACATGATGCAATCATGATGTGTTGTGACATCTTCAAAATCTCGTCGAGCTGATTAATTTGACACTTTTTTTAAGGAATTTGGTACTCATTTGCCGAAGTTATCGAGCTTCAAAGTTTGAAAAGTCACAAAATATGTGTGTTTGAGCACATATAGTACTATTTTTCTTGGAAATTCAACAAGATGCAATAATGATGAGTTGTGACATCTTCAAAATCTCGTCGAGCTGATTAATTTGACACATTGTTTAAGAAATTTGTTCCACATTTGCCGAAGTTATCGAGTTTCAAAGATTGAAAAGTCACAAAATATGTGTGTTTGAGCACATATAGTACTATTTTTCTTGGAAATTCAACAAGATGCAATAATGATGAGTTGTGACATCTTCAAAATCTCGTCGAGCTGATTAATTTGACACATTGTTTAAGAAATTTGTTCCACATTTGCCGAAGTTATCGAGTTTCAAAGATTGAAAAGTCACAAAATATGTGTGTTTGAGCACATATAGTACTATTATTCTTGGAAATTCAACAATATGCAATCATGATGTGTTGTGACATCTTCAAAATCTTGTCGAGCTGATTAATTTGACACTTTGTTTAAGAAATTTGTTCCACATTTGCCGAAGTTATCGAGCATCAAAATTTGAAAAGTCACAAAAGTTGTGTGTTTGAGCACATAAAGTACTATTTTTCTTGGAAATTCAACATGATGCAATCATGATGTTTCATGTCATTTTAAAGATCTCGTCGAGCCGATTAATTTGACACTTTGTTTAACAAATGTGGTCCTCATTTGCCGAAGTTATCGAGTTTCAAAGATTGAAAAGTCACAAAATATGTGTGTTTGAGCACATATAGTACTATTTTTCTTGGAAATTCAACAAGATGCAATCATGATGTGTTGTGACATCTTCAAAATCTTGTGGAGCTGATTAATTTGACACTTTGTTTAACAAATTTGGTCCTTATTTGCCGAAGTTATCGAGCTTCAAAGTTTGAAAAGTCACAAAATATGTGTGTTTGAGCACATAAAGTACTATTTTTTTGGAAATTCAACATGATGCAATCATGATGAGTTGTGACATCTTCAAAATCTCGTCGAGTTGATTAATTTGACACTTTGTTTAACAAATTTGGTCCTCATTTGCCGCAGTTATCGAGCTTCAAAGTTTGAAAAGTCACAAAATATGTGTGTTTGAGCACATATAGGACTATTTTTCTTGGAAATTCAACATGATGCAATCATGATGTGTTGTGACATCTTCAAAATCTCGTCGAGCTGATTAATTTGACACTTTTTTTAAGGAATTTGGTACTCATTTGCCGAAGTTATCGAGCTTCAAAGTTTGAAAAGTCACAAAATATGTGTGTTTGAGCACATATAGTACTATTTTTCTTGGAAATTCAACAAGATGCAATAATGATGAGTTGTGACATCTTCAAAATCTCGTCGAGCTGATTAATTTGACACATTGTTTAAGAAATTTGTTCCACATTTGCCGAAGTTATCGAGTTTCAAAGATTGAAAAGTCACAAAATATGTGTGTTTGAGCACATATAGTACTATTTTTCTTGGAAATTCAACAAGATGCAATAATGATGAGTTGTGACATCTTCAAAATCTCGTCGAGCTGATTAATTTGACACATTGTTTAAGAAATTTGTTCCACATTTGCCGAAGTTATCGAGTTTCAAAGATTGAAAAGTCACAAAATATGTGTGTTTGAGCACATATAGTACTATTATTCTTGGAAATTCAACAATATGCAATCATGATGTGTTGTGACATCTTCAAAATCTTGTGGAGCTGATTAATTTGACACTTTGTTTAAGAAATTTGTTCCACATTTGCCGAAGTTATCGAGCTTCAAAGTTTGAAAAGTCACAAAATATGTGTGTTTGAGCACATAAAGTACTATTTTTTTTGGAAATTCAACAAGATGCAATCATGATGTGTTGTGACATCTTCAAAATCTCGTCGAGTTGATTAATTTGACACTTTGTTTAACAAATTTGGTCCTCATTTACCGAAGTTATCGAGCTTCAAAGTTTGAAAAGTCACAAAATATGTGTGTTTGAGCACATATAGTACTATTTTTCTTGGAAATTCAACATGATGCAATCATGATGTGTTGTGACATCTTCAAAATCTCGTCGAGCTGATTAATTTGACACTTTGTTTAAGAAATTTGTTCCACATTTGCCGAAGTTATCGAGCATCAAAATTTGAAAAGTCACAAAAGTTGTGTGTTTGAGCACATAAAGTACTATTTTTCTTGGAAATTCAACAAGATGCAATCATGATGTGTTGTGACATCTTCAAAATCTCGTCGAGCTGATTAATTTGACACTTTGCTTAAGAAATATGTTCCACATTTGCCGAAGTTATCGAGCATCAAAATTTGAAAAGTCACAAAAGTTGTGTGTTTGAGCACATAAAGTACTATTTTTCTTGGAAATTCAACATGATGCAATCATGATGTTTCATGTCATTTTAAAGATCTCGTCGAGCCGATTAATTTGACACTTTGTTTAACAAATGTGGTCCTCATTTGCCGAAGTTATCGAGTTTCAAAGATTGAAAAGTCACAAAATATGTGTGTTTGAGCACATATAGTACTATTTTTCTTGGAAATTCAACAAGATGCAATCATGATGTGTTGTGACATCTTCAAAATCTTGTGGAGCTGATTAATTTGACACTTTGTTTAACAAATTTGGTCCTTATTTGCCGAAGTTATCGAGCTTCAAAGTTTGAAAAGTCACAAAATATGTGTGTTTGAGCACATAAAGTACTATTTTTTTGGAAATTCAACAAGATGCAATCATGATGTGTTGTGACATCTTCAAAATCTCGTCGAGTTGATTAATTTGACACTTTGTTTAACAAATTTGGTCCTCATTTACCGAAGTTATCGAGCTTCAAAGTTTGAAAAGTCACAAAATATGTGTGTTTGAGCACATAAAGTACTATTTTTTTGGAAATTCAACATGATGCAATCATGATGAGTTGTGACATCTTCAAAATCTCGTCGAGTTGATTAATTTGACACTTTGTTTAACAAATTTGGTCCTCATTTGCCGCAGTTATCGAGCTTCAAAGTTTGAAAAGTCACAAAATATGTGTGTTTGAGCACATATAGGACTATTTTTCTTGGAAATTCAACATGATGCAATCATGATGTGTTGTGACATCTTCAAAATCTCGTCGAGCTGATTAATTTGACACTTTTTTTAAGGAATTTGGTACTCATTTGCCGAAGTTATCGAGCTTCAAAGTTTGAAAAGTCACAAAATATGTGTGTTTGAGCACATATAGTACTATTTTTCTTGGAAATTCAACAAGATGCAATAATGATGAGTTGTGACATCTTCAAAATCTCGTCGAGCTGATTAATTTGACACATTGTTTAAGAAATTTGTTCCACATTTGCCGAAGTTATCGAGTTTCAAAGATTGAAAAGTCACAAAATATGTGTGTTTGAGCACATATAGTACTATTATTCTTGGAAATTCAACAATATGCAATCATGATGTGTTGTGACATCTTCAAAATCTTGTGGAGCTGATTAATTTGACACTTTGTTTAAGAAATTTGTTCCACATTTGCCGAAGTTATCGAGCTTCAAAGTTTGAAAAGTCACAAAATATGTGTGTTTGAGCACATAAAGTACTATTTTTTTTGGAAATTCAACAAGATGCAATCATGATGTGTTGTGACATCTTCAAAATCTCGTCGAGTTGATTAATTTGACACTTTGTTTAACAAATTTGGTCCTCATTTACCGAAGTTATCGAGCTTCAAAGTTTGAAAAGTCACAAAATATGTGTGTTTGAGCACATATAGTACTATTTTTCTTGGAAATTCAACATGATGCAATCATGATGTGTTGTGACATCTTCAAAATCTCGTCGAGCTGATTAATTTGACACTTTTTTTAAGGAATTTGGTACTCATTTGCCGAAGTTATCGAGCTTCAAAGTTTGAAAAGTCACAAAATATGTGTGTTTGAGCACATATAGTACTATTTTTCTTGGAAATTCAACAAGATGCAATAATGATGAGTTGTGACATCTTCAAAATCTCGTCGAGCTGATTAATTTGACACATTGTTTAAGAAATTTGTTCCACATTTGCCGAAGTTATCGAGTTTCAAAGATTGAAAAGTCACAAAATATGTGTGTTTGAGCACATATAGTACTATTTTTCTTGGAAATTCAACAAGATGCAATAATGATGAGTTGTGACATCTTCAAAATCTCGTCGAGCTGATTAATTTGACACATTGTTTAAGAAATTTGTTCCACATTTGCCGAAGTTATCGAGTTTCAAAGATTGAAAAGTCACAAAATATGTGTGTTTGAGCACATATAGTACTATTATTCTTGGAAATTCAACAATATGCAATCATGATGTGTTGTGACATCTTCAAAATCTTGTCGAGCTGATTAATTTGACACTTTGTTTAAGAAATTTGTTCCACATTTGCCGAAGTTATCGAGCATCAAAATTTGAAAAGTCACAAAAGTTGTGTGTTTGAGCACATAAAGTACTATTTTTCTTGGAAATTCAACATGATGCAATCATGATGTTTCATGTCATTTTAAAGATCTCGTCGAGCCGATTAATTTGACACTTTGTTTAACAAATGTGGTCCTCATTTGCCGAAGTTATCGAGTTTCAAAGATTGAAAAGTCACAAAATATGTGTGTTTGAGCACATATAGTACTATTTTTCTTGGAAATTCAACAAGATGCAATCATGATGTGTTGTGACATCTTCAAAATCTTGTGGAGCTGATTAATTTGACACTTTGTTTAACAAATTTGGTCCTTATTTGCCGAAGTTATCGAGCTTCAAAGTTTGAAAAGTCACAAAATATGTGTGTTTGAGCACATAAAGTACTATTTTTTTGGAAATTCAACATGATGCAATCATGATGAGTTGTGACATCTTCAAAATCTCGTCGAGTTGATTAATTTGACACTTTGTTTAACAAATTTGGTCCTCATTTACCGAAGTTATCGAGCTTCAAAGTTTGAAAAGTCACAAAATATGTGTGTTTGAGCACATAAAGTACTATTTTTTTGGAAATTCAACATGATGCAATCATGATGAGTTGTGACATCTTCAAAATCTCGTCGAGCTGATTAATTTGACACTTTGTTTAAGAAATTTGTTCCACATTTGCCGAAGTTATCGAGCATCAAAATTTGAAAAGTCACAAAATATGTGTGTTTGAGCACATATAGGACTATTTTTTTTGGAAATTCAACAAGATGCAATCATGATGTGTTGTGACATCTTCAAAATCTCGTCGAGTTGATTAATTTGACACTTTGTTTAACAAATTTGGTCCTCATTTACCGAAGTTATCGAGCTTCAAAGTTTGAAAAGTCACAAAATATGTGTGTTTGAGCACATATAGTACTATTTTTCTTGGAAATTGAACATGATGCAATCATGATGAGTTGTGACATCTTCAAAATCTTGTGGAGCTGATTAATTTGACACTTTGTTTAACAAATTTGGTCCTTATTTGCCGAAGTTATCGAGCTTCAAAGTTTGAAAAGTCACAAAATATGTGTGTTTGAGCACATAAAGTACTATTTTTTTGGAAATTCAACATGATGCAATCATGATGAGTTGTGACATCTTCAAAATCTCGTCGAGTTGATTAATTTGACACTTTGTTTAACAAATTTGGTCCTCATTTGCCGCAGTTATCGAGCTTCAAAGTTTGAAAAGTCACAAAATATGTGTGTTTGAGCACATATAGGACTATTTTTCTTGGAAATTCAACATGATGCAATCATGATGTGTTGTGACATCTTCAAAATCTCGTCGAGCTGATTAATTTGACACTTTTTTTAAGGAATTTGGTACTCATTTGCCGAAGTTATCGAGCTTCAAAGTTTGAAAAGTCACAAAATATGTGTGTTTGAGCACATATAGTACTATTTTTCTTGGAAATTCAACAAGATGCAATAATGATGAGTTGTGACATCTTCAAAATCTCGTCGAGCTGATTAATTTGACACATTGTTTAAGAAATTTGTTCCACATTTGCCGAAGTTATCGAGTTTCAAAGATTGAAAAGTCACAAAATATGTGTGTTTGAGCACATATAGTACTATTTTTCTTGGAAATTCAACAAGATGCAATAATGATGAGTTGTGACATCTTCAAAATCTCGTCGAGCTGATTAATTTGACACATTGTTTAAGAAATTTGTTCCACATTTGCCGAAGTTATCGAGTTTCAAAGATTGAAAAGTCACAAAATATGTGTGTTTGAGCACATATAGTACTATTATTCTTGGAAATTCAACAATATGCAATCATGATGTGTTGTGACATCTTCAAAATCTTGTCGAGCTGATTAATTTGACACTTTGTTTAAGAAATTTGTTCCACATTTGCCGAAGTTATCGAGCATCAAAATTTGAAAAGTCACAAAAGTTGTGTGTTTGAGCACATAAAGTACTATTTTTCTTGGAAATTCAACAAGATGCAATCATGATGTGTTGTGACATCTTCAAAATCTCGTCGAGCTGATTAATTTGACACTTTGCTTAAGAAATATGTTCCACATTTGCCGAAGTTATCGAGCATCAAAATTTGAAAAGTCACAAAAGTTGTGTGTTTGAGCACATAAAGTACTATTTTTCTTGGAAATTCAACATGATGCAATCATGATGTTTCATGTCATTTTAAAGATCTCGTCGAGCCGATTAATTTGACACTTTGTTTAACAAATGTGGTCCTCATTTGCCGAAGTTATCGAGTTTCAAAGATTGAAAAGTCACAAAATATGTGTGTTTGAGCACATATAGTACTATTTTTCTTGGAAAGTCAACAAGATGCAATCATGATGTGTTGTGACATCTTCAAAATCATGTGGAGCTGATTAATTTGACACTTTGTTTAACAAATTTGGTCCTTATTTGCCGAAGTTATCGAGCTTCAAAGTTTGAAAAGTCACAAAATATGTGTGTTTGAGCACATAAAGTACTATTTTTTTTGGAAATTCAACAAGATGCAATCATGATGTGTTGTGACATCTTCAAAATCTCGTCGAGCTGATTAATTTGACACTTTGTTTAAGAAATTTGTTCCACATTTGCCGAAGTTATCGAGCTTCAAAGTTTGAAAAGTCACAAAATATGTGTGTTTGAGCACATAAAGTACTATTTTTTTTGGAAATTCAACAAGATGCAATCATGATGTGTTGTGACATCTCCAAAATCTTGTGGAGCTGATTAATTTGACACTTTGTTTAACAAATTTGGTCCTTATTTGCCGAAGTTATCGATCTTCAAAGTTTGAAAAGTCACAAAATATGTGTGTTTGAGCACATAAAGTACTATTTTTTTGGAAATTCAACAAGATGCAAGAATGATGAGTTGTGACATCTTCAAAATCTCGTCGAGCTGATTAATTTGACACTTTGCTTAAGAAATATGTTCCACATTTGCCGAAGTTATCGAGTTTCAAAGATTGAAAAGTCACAAAATATGTGTGTTTGAGCACATATAGTACTATTTTTCTTGGAAATTCAACAAGATACAATCATGATGTGTTGAGACATCTTCAAAATCTTGTGGAGCTGATTAATTTGACACTTTGTTTAACAAATTTGGTCCTCATTTGCCGAAGTTATCGAGCTTCAAAGTTTGAAAAGTCACAAAATATGTGTGTTTGAGCACATAAAGTACTATTTTTTTTGGAAATTCAACAAGATGCAATCATGAGGTGTTGTAACATCTTCAAAATCTTGTGGAGCTGATTAATTTGACACTTTGTTTAACAAATTTGGTCCTTATTTGCCGAAGTTATCGAGCTTCAAAGTTTGAAAAGTCACAAAATATGTGTGTTTGAGCACATAAAGTACTATTTTTTTTGGAAATTCAACAAGATGCAATCATGATGTGTTGTGACATCTTCAAAATCTCGTCGAGCTGATTAATTTGACACTTTGTTTAAGAAATTTGTTCCACATTTGCCGAAGTTATCGAGCATCAAAATTTGAAAAGTCACAAAAGTTGTGTGTTTGAGCACATAAAGTACTATTTTTCTTGGAAATTCAACATGATGCAATCATGATGTTTCATGTCATTTTAAAGATCTCGTCGAGCCGATTAATTTGACACCTTGTTTAACAAATGTGGTCCTCATTTGCCGAAGTTATCGAGTTTCAAAGATTGAAAAGTCACAAAATATGTGTGTTTGAGCACATATAGTACTATTTTTCTTGGAAATTCAACAAGATGCAATCATGATGTGTTGTGACATCTTCAAAATCTTGTGGAGCTGATTAATTTGACACTTTGTTTAACAAATTTGGTCATTATTTGCCAAAGTTATCGAGCTTCAAAGTTTGAAAAGTCACAAAATATGTGTGTTTGAGCACATAAAGTACTATTTTTTTGGAAATTCAACATGATGCAATCATGATGAGTTGTGACATCTTCAAAATCTCGTCGAGTTGATTAATTTGACACTTTGTTTAACAAATTTGGTCCTCATTTGCCGAAGTTATCGAGCTTCAAAGTTTGAAAAGTCACAAAATATGTGTGTTTGAGCACATATAGTACTATTTTTCTTGGAAATTCAACATGATGCAATCATGATGTGTTGTGACATCTTCAAAATCTCGTCGAGCTGATTAATTTGACACTTTTTTTAAGGAATTTGGTACTCATTTGCCGAAGTTATCGAGCTTCAAAGTTTGAAAAGTCACAAAATATGTGTGTTTGAGCACATATAGTACTATTTTTCTTGGAAATTCAACAAGATGCAATCATGATGTGTTGTGACATCTTCAAAATCTCGTCGAGCTGATTAATTTGACACTTTGTTTAAGAAATTTGTTCCACATTTGCCGAAGTTATCGAGCATCAAAATTTGAAAAGTCACAAAAGTTGTGTGTTTGAGCACATAAAGTACTATTTTTCTTGGAAATTCAACATGATGCAATCATGATGTGTTGTGACATCTTCAAAATCTTGTGGAGCTGATTAATTTGACACTTTGTTTAACAAATTTGGTCCTTATTTGCCGAAGTTATCGAGCTTCAAAATTTGAAAAGTCACAAAATATGTGTGTTTGAGCACATAAAGTACTATTTTTTTTGGAAATTCAACAAGATGCAATCATGATGTGTTGTGACATCTTCAAAATCTCGTCGAGCTGATTAATTTGACACTTTGTTTAAGAAATTTGTTCCACATTTGCCGAAGTTATCGAGCATCAAAATTTGAAAAGTCACAAAAGTTGTGTGTTTGAGCACATATAGTACTATTTTTCTTGGAAATTCAACAAGATGCAATCATGATGTGTTGTGACATCTTCAAAATCTTGAGGAGCTGATTAATTTGACACTTTGTTTAACAAATTTGGTCCTCATTTGCCGAAGTTATCGAGTTTCAAAGATTGAAAAGTCACAAAATATGTGTGTTTGAGCACATAAAGTACTATTTTTTTTTGGAAATTCAACAAGATGCAATCATGATGTGTTGTGACATCTTCAAAATCTCGTCGAGCTGATTAATTTGACACTTTGCTTAAGAAATATGTTCCACATTTGCCGAAGTTATCGAGCATCAAAATTTGAAAAGTCACAAAAGTTGTGTGTTTGAGCACATAAAGTACTATTTTTCTTGGAAATTCAACATGATGCAATCATGATGTTTCATGTCATTTTAAAGATCTCGTCGAGCCGATTAATTTGACACTTTGTTTAACAAATGTGGTCCTCATTTGCCGAAGTTATCGAGTTTCAAAGATTGAAAAGTCACAAAATATGTGTGTTTGAGCACATATAGTACTATTTTTCTTGGAAATTCAACAAGATGCAATCATGATGTGTTGTGACATCTTCAAAATCATGTGGAGCTGATTAATTTGACACTTTGTTTAACAAATTTGGTCCTTATTTGCCGAAGTTATCGAGCTTCAAAGTTTGAAAAGTCACAAAATATGTGTGTTTGAGCACATAAAGTACTATTTTTTTTGGAAATTCAACAAGATGCAATCATGATGTGTTGTGACATCTTCAAAATCTCGTCGAGCTGATTAATTTGACACTTTGTTTAAGAAATTTGTTCCACATTTGCCGAAGTTATCGAGCATCAAAATTTGAAAAGTCACAAAAGTTGTGTGTTTGAGCACATAAAGTACTATTTTTCTTGGAAATTCAACATGATGCAATCATGATGTTTCATGTCATTTTAAAGATCTCGTCGAGCCGATTAATTTGACACTTTGTTTAACAAATGTGGTCCTCATTTGCCGAAGTTATCGAGTTTCAAAGATTGAAAAGTCACAAAATATGTGTGTTTGAGCACATATAGCACTATTTTTCTTGGAAATTCAACAAGATGCAATCATGATGTGTTGTGACATCTTCAAAATCTTGTGGAGCTGATTAATTTGACACTTTGTTTAACAAATTTGGTCCTTATTTGCCGAAGTTATCGAGCTTCAAAGTTTGAAAAGTCACAAAATATGTGTGTTTGAGCACATAAAGTACTATTTTTTTTGGAAATTCAACAAGATGCAATCATGATGTGTTGTGACATCTTCAAAATCTCGTCGAGCTGATTAATTTGACACTTTGTTTAAGAAATTTGTTCCACATTTGCCGAAGTTATCGAGCATCAAAATTTGAAAAGTCACAAAAGTTGTGTGTTTGAGCACATAAAGTACTATTTTTCTTGGAAATTCAACATGATGCAATCATGATGTTTCATGTCATTTTAAAGATCTCGTCGAGCCGATTAATTTGACACTTTTTTTAAGGAATTTGGTACTCATTTGCCGAAGTTATCGAGCTTCAAAGTTTGAAAAGTCACAAAATATGTGTGTTTGAGCACATATAGTACTATTTTTCTTGGAAATTCAACAAGATGCAATAATGATGAGTTGTGACATCTTCAAAATCTCGTCGAGCTGATTAATTTGACACATTGTTTAAGAAATTTGTTCCACATTTGCCGAAGTTATCGAGTTTCAAAGATTGAAAAGTCACAAAATATGTGTGTTTGAGCACATATAGTACTATTATTCTTGGAAATTCAACAATATGCAATCATGATGTGTTGTGACATCTTCAAAATCTTGTCGAGCTGATTAATTTGACACTTTGTTTAACAAATTTGGTCCTCATTTGCCGAAGTTATCGAGCTTCAAATTTGGAAAAGTCACAAAAGTTGTGTGTTTGAGCACATAAAGTACTATTTTTCTTGGAAATTCAACAAGATGCAATCATGATGAGTTGTGACATCTTCAAAATCTCGTCGAGCTGATTAATTTGACACTTTGTTTAAGAAATACGTTCCACATTTGCCGAAGTTATCGAGTTTCAAAGATTGAAAAGTCACAAAAGTTGTGTGTTTGAGCACAAAAAGTACTATTTTTCTTGGAAATTCAACAAGATGCAATCATGATGTGTTGTGAGATCTTCAAAATCTCGTCGAGCTGATTAATTTGACACTTTTTTTAAGGAATTTGGTACTCATTTGCCGAAGTTATCGAGCATCAAAATTTGAAAAGTCACACAAGTTGTGTGTTTGAGCACATATAGTACTATTTTTCTTGGAAATTCAACAAGATGCAATCATGATGTGTTGTGACATCTTCAAAATCTTGTGGAGCTGATTAATTTGACACTTTGTTTAACAAATTTGGTCCTTATTTGCCAAAGTTATCGAGCTTCAAAGTTTGAAAAGTCACAAAATATGTGTGTTTGAGCACATAAAGTACTATTTTTTTGGAAATTCAACATGATGCAATCATGATGAGTTGTGACATCTTCAAAATCTCGTCGAGTTGATTAATTTGACACTTTGTTTAACAAATTTGGTCCTCATTTGCCGAAGTTATCGAGCTTCAAAGTTTGAAAAGTCACAAAATATGTGTGTTTGAGCACATAAAGTACTATTTTTTTTGGAAATTCAACAAGATGCAATCATGATGTGTTGTGACATCTTCAAAATCTCGTCGAGCTGATTAATTTGACACTTTGTTTAACAAATGTGGTCCTCATTTGCCGAAGTTATCGAGTTTCAAAGATTGAAAAGTCACAAAAGTTGTGTGTTTGAGCACATATAGTACTATTTTTCTTGGAAATTCAACATGATGCAATCATGATGTGTTGTGACATCTTCAAAATCTCGTCGAGCTGATTAATTTGACACTTTTTTGAAGGAATTTGGTACTCATTTGCCGAAGTTATCGAGCTTCAAAGTTTGAAAAGTCACAAAATATGTGTGTTTGAGCACATATAGTACTATTTTTCTTGGAAATTCAACAAGATGCAATAATGATGAGTTGTGACATCTTCAAAATCTCGTCGAGCTGATTAATTTGACACATTGTTTAAGAAATTTGTTCCACATTTGCCGAAGTTATCGAGTTTCAAAGATTGAAAAGTCACAAAATATGTGTGTTTGAGCACATATAGTACTATTATTCTTGCAAATTCAACAATATGCAATCATGATGTGTTGTGACATCATCAAAATCTTGTCGAGCTGATTAATTTGACACTTTGTTTAACAAATTTGGTCCTCATTTGCCGATGTTATCGAGCTTCAAATTTGGAAAAGTCACAAAAGTTGTGTGTTTGAGCACATAAAGTACTATTTTTCTTGGAAATTCAACAAGATGCAATCATGATGAGTTGTGACATCTTCAAAATCTCGTCGAGCTGATTAATTTGACACTTTGTTTAAGAAATATGTTCCACATTTGCCGAAGTTATCGAGTTTCAAAGATTGAAAAGTCACAAAATATGTGTGTTTGAGCACATAAAGTAATATTTTTTTTGGAAATTCAACAAGATGCAATCATGATGTGTTGTGACATCTTCAAAATCTCGTCGAACTGATTAATTTGACACTTTGTTTAAGTAATTTGTTCCACATTTGCCGAAGTTATCGAGTTTCAAAGATTGAAAAGTCACAAAAGTTGTGTGTTTGAGCACAAAAAGTACTATTTTTCTTGGAAATTCAACAAGATGCAATCATGATGTGTTGTGAGATCTTCAAAATCTCGTCGAGCTGATTAATTTTACACTTTTTTTAAGGAATTTGGTACTCATTTGCCGAAGTTATCGAGCATCAAAATTTGAAAAGTCACACAAGTTGTGTGTTTGAGCACATAAAGTACTATTTTTCTTGGAAATTCAACAAGATGCAATCATGATGAGTTGTGACATCTTCAAAATCTCGTCGAGCTGATTAATTTGACACTTTGTTTAAGAAATACGTTCCACATTTGCCGAAGTTATCGAGTTTCAAAGATTGAAAAGTCACAAAAGTTGTGTGTTTGAGCACAAAAAGTACTATTTTTCTTGGAAATTCAACAAGATGCAATCATGATGTGTTGTGAGATCTTCAAAATCTCGTCGAGCTGATTAATTTGACACTTTTTTTAAGGAATTTGGTACTCATTTGCCGAAGTTATCGAGCATCAAAATTTGAAAAGTCACACAAGTTGTGTGTTTGAGCACATATAGTACTATTTTTCTTGGAAATTCAACATGATAAAATCATGATGTGTTGAGACATCTTCAAAATCTTGTGGAGCTGATTAATTTGACACTTTGTTTAACAAATTTGGTCCTCATTTGCCGAAGTTATCGAGCTTCAAAGTTTGAAAAGTCACAAAATATGTGTGTTTGAGCACATAAAGTACTATTTTTTTGGAAATTCAACAAGATGCAATCATGATGTGTTGTGACATCTCCAAAATCTTGTGGAGCTGATTAATTTGACACTTTGTTTAACAAATTTGGTCCTTATTTGCCGAAGTTATCGATCTTCAAAGTTTGAAAAGTCACAAAATATGTGTGTTTGAGCACATAAAGTACTATTTTTTTGGAAATTCAACAAGATGCAAGAATGATGAGTTGTGACATCTTCAAAATCTCGTCGAGCTGATTAATTTGACACTTTGCTTAAGAAATATGTTCCACATTTGCCGAAGTTATCGAGTTTCAAAGATTGAAAAGTCACAAAATATGTGTGTTTGAGCACATATAGTACTATTTTTCTTGGAAATTCAACAAGATACAATCATGATGTGTTGAGACATCTTCAAAATCTTGTGGAGCTGATTAATTTGACACTTTGTTTAACAAATTTGGTCCTCATTTGCCGAAGTTATCGAGCTTCAAAGTTTGAAAAGTCACAAAATATGTGTGTTTGAGCACATAAAGTACTATTTTTTTGGAAATTCAACAAGATGCAAGAATGATGAGTTGTGACATCTTCAAAATCTCGTCGAGCTGATTAATTTGACACTTTGCTTAAGAAATATGTTCCACATTTGCCGAAGTTATCGAGTTTCAAAGATTGAAAAGTCACAAAATATGTGTGTTTGAGCACATATAGTACTATTTTTCTTGGAAATTCAACAAGATGCAATCATGATGTGTTGTGACATCTTCAAAATCTTGTGGAGCTGATTAATTTGACACTTTGTTTAACAAATTTGGTCCTTATTTGCCAAAGTTATCGAGCTTCAAAGTTTGAAAAGTCACAAAATATGTGTGTTTGAGCACATAAAGTACTATTTTTTTGGAAATTCAACATGATGCAATCATGATGAGTTGTGACATCTTCAAAATCTCGTCGAGTTGATTAATTTGACACTTTGTTTAACAAATTTGGTCCTCATTTGCCGAAGTTATCGAGCTTCAAAGTTTGAAAAGTCACAAAATATGTGTGTTTGAGCACATATAGTACTATTTTTCTTGGAAATTCAACATGATGCAATCATGATGTGTTGTGACATCTTCAAAATCTCGTCGAGCTGATTAATTTGACACTTTTTTTAAGGAATTTGGTACTCATTTGCCGAAGTTATCGAGCTTCAAAGTTTGAAAAGTCACAAAATATGTGTGTTTGAGCACATATAGTACTATTTTTCTTGGAAATTCAACAAGATGCAATAATGATGAGTTGTGACATCTTCAAAATCTCGTCGAGCTGATTAATTTGACACATTGTTTAAGAAATTTGTTCCACATTTGCCGAAGTTATCGAGTTTCAAAGATTGAAAAGTCACAAAATATGTGTGTTTGAGCACATATAGTACTATTATTCTTGCAAATTCAACAATATGCAATCATGATGTGTTGTGACATCATCAAAATCTTGTCGAGCTGATTAATTTGACACTTTGTTTAACAAATTTGGTCCTCATTTGCCGATGTTATCGAGCTTCAAATTTGGAAAAGTCACAAAAGTTGTGTGTTTGAGCACATAAAGTACTATTTTTCTTGGAAATTCAACAAGATGCAATCATGATGAGTTGTGACATCTTCAAAATCTCGTCGAGCTGATTAATTTGACACTTTGTTTAAGAAATATGTTCCACATTTGCCGAAGTTATCGAGTTTCAAAGATTGAAAAGTCACAAAATATGTGTGTTTGAGCACATAAAGTAATATTTTTTTTGGAAATTCAACAAGATGCAATCATGATGTGTTGTGACATCTTCAAAATCTCGTCGAACTGATTAATTTGACACTTTGTTTAAGTAATTTGTTCCACATTTGCCGAAGTTATCGAGTTTCAAAGATTGAAAAGTCACAAAAGTTGTGTGTTTGAGCACATAAAGTAATATTTTTTTTGGAAATTCAACAAGATGCAATCATGATGTGTTGTGACATCTTCAAAATCTCGTCGAACTGATTAATTTGACACTTTGTTTAAGTAATTTGTTCCACATTTGCCGAAGTTATCGAGTTTCAAAGATTGAAAAGTCACAAAAGTTGTGTGTTTGAGCACAAAAAGTACTATTTTTCTTGGAAATTCAACAAGATGCAATCATGATGTGTTGTGAGATCTTCAAAATCTCGTCGAGCTGATTAATTTTACACTTTTTTTAAGGAATTTGGTACTCATTTGCCGAAGTTATCGAGCATCAAAATTTGAAAAGTCACACAAGTTGTGTGTTTGAGCACATATAGTACTATTTTTCTTGGAAATTCAACAAGATGCAATCATGATGTGTTGTGACATCTTCAAAATCTTGTCGAGCTGATTAATTTGACACTTTCTTTAAGGAATTTGGTCCTCATTTGCCGAAGTTATCGAGTTTCAAAGATTGAAAAGTCACAAAATATGTGTGTTTGAGCACATATAGTACTATTTTTCTTGGAAATTCAACAATATGCAATCATGATGTGTTGTGACATCTTCAAAATCTCGTCGAGCTGATTAATTTGACACTTTGTTTAAGAAATTTGTTCCACATTTGCCGAAGTTATCGAGTTTCAAAGATTGAAAAGTCACAAAATATGTGTGTTTGAGCACATAAAGTACTATTTTTTTTGGAAATTCAACAAGATGCAATCATGATGTGTTGTGACATCTTCAAAATCTTGTCGAGCTGATTAATGTGACACTTTCTTTAACAAATTTGGTCCTCATTTGCCGAAGTTATCGAGCTTCAAAGTTAGAAAAGTCACAAAATATGTGTGTTTGAGCACATATAGTACTATTTTTCTTGGAAATTCAACAAGATGCAATAATGATGAGTTGTGACATCTTCAAAATCTCGTCGAGCTGATTAATTTGACACTTTGTTTAAGAAATTTGTTCCACATTTGCCGAAGTTATCGAGTTTCAAAGATTGAAAAGTCACAAAATATGTGTGTTTGAGCACATATAGTACTATTATTCTTGGAAATTCAACAATATGCAATCATGATGTGTTGTGACATCTTCAAAATCTTGTCGAGCTGATTAATGTGACACTTTCTTTAACAAATTTGGTCCTCATTTGCCGAAGTTATCGAGCTTCAAAGTTTGAAAAGTCACACAAGTTGTGTGTTTGAGCATATAAAGTACTATTTTTTTGGAAATTCAACAAGATGCAATAATGATGAGTTGTGACATCTTCAAAATCTCGTCGAGCTGATTAATTTGACACTTTGTTTAACAAATTTGGTCCTCATTTGCCGAAGTTATCGAGTTTCAAAGATTGAAAAGTCACAAAATATGTGTGTTTGAGCACATAAAGTACTATTTTTTTTGGAAATTCAACAAGATGCAATCATGATGTGTTGTGACATCTTCAAAATCTTGTGGAGCTGATTCATTTGACACTTTGTTTAACAAATTTGGTCCTTATTTGCCGAAGTTATCGAGCTTCAAAGTTTGAAAAGTCACAAAATATGTGTGTTTGAGCATATAAAGTACTATTTTTTTGGAAATTCAACAAGATGCAATAATGATGAGTTGTGACATCTTCAAAATCTCGTCGAGCTGATTAATTTGACACTTTGTTTAAGAAATTTGTTCCATATTTGCCGAAGTTATCGAGCTTCAAAGTTTGAAAAGTCACAAAATATGTGTGTTTGAGCACATAAAGTACTATTTTTTTTGGAAATTCAACAAGATACAATCATGATGTGTTGTGACATCTCCAAAATCTTGTGGAGCTGATTAATTTGACACTTTGTTTAACAAATTTGGTCCCCGTTTGCCGAAGTTATCGAGTTTCAAAGATTGAAAAGTCACAAAATATGTGTGTTTGAGCACATATAGTACTATTTTTCTTGGAAATTCAACAAGATGAAATAATGATGAGTTGTGACATCTTCAAAATCTCGTCGAGCTGATTAATTTGACACTTTGTTTAAGGAATTTCGTACTCATTTGCCGAAGTTATCGAGCTTCAAAATTTGAAGTCACACAAGTTGTGTGTTCGAGCACATAAAGTACTATTTTTCTTGGAAATTCAACAAGATGCAATAATGATGAGTTGTGACATCTTCAAAATCTCGTCGAGCTGATTAATTTGACACTTTGCTTAAGAAATATGTTCCACATTTGCCGAAGTTATCGAGCATCAAAATTTGAAAAGTCACAAAAGTTGTGTGTTTGAGCACATAAAGTACCATTTTTCTTGGAAATTCAACATGATGCAATCATAATGTTTCATGTCATTTTAAAGATCTCGTCGAGCCGATTAATTTGACACTTTGTTTAACAAATGTGGTCCTCATTTGCCGAAGTTATCGAGTTTCAAAGATTGAAAAGTCACAAAATATGTGTGTTTGAGCACATATAGTACTATTTTTCTTGGAAATTCAACAAGATGCAATCATGATGTGTTGTGACATCTTCAAAATCTTGTGGAGCTGATTAATTTGACACTTTGTTTAACAAATTTGGTCCTTATTTGCCGAAGTTATCGAGCTTCAAAGTTTGAAAAGTCACAAAATATGTGTGTTTGAGCACATAAAGTACTATTTTTTTTGGAAATTCAACAAGATGCAATCATGAGGTGTTGTGACATCTTCAAAATCTCGTCGAGCTGATTAATTTGACACTTTGTTTAAGAAATTTGTTCCATATTTGCCGAAGTTATCGAGCTTCAAAGTTTGAAAAGTCACAAAATATGTGTGTTTGAGCACATAAAGTACTATTTTTCTTGGAAATTCAACAAGATGCAATCATGATGAGTTGTGACATCTTCAAAATCTCGTCGAGCTGATTAATTTGACACTTTGTTTAAGAAATATGTTCCACATTTGCCGAAGTTATCGAGTTTCAAAGATTGAAAAGTCACAAAATATGTGTGTTTGAGCACATAAAGTAATATTTTTTTTGGAAATTCAACAAGATGCAATCATGATGTGTTGTGACATCTTCAAAATCTCGTCGAACTGATTAATTTGACACTTTGTTTAAGTAATTTGTTCCACATTTGCCGAAGTTATCGAGTTTCAAAGATTGAAAAGTCACAAAAGTTGTGTGTTTGAGCACAAAAAGTACTATTTTTCTTGGAAATTCAACAAGATGCAATCATGATGTGTTGTGAGATCTTCAAAATCTCGTCGAGCTGATTAATTTTACACTTTTTTTAAGGAATTTGGTACTCATTTGCCGAAGTTATCGAGCATCAAAATTTGAAAAGTCACACAAGTTGTGTGTTTGAGCACATATAGTACTATTTTTCTTGGAAATTCAACAAGATGCAATCATGATGTGTTGTGACATCTTCAAAATCTTGTCGAGCTGATTAATTTGACACTTTCTTTAAGGAATTTGGTCCTCATTTGCCGAAGTTATCGAGTTTCAAAGATTGAAAAGTCACAAAATATGTGTGTTTGAGCACATATAGTACTATTTTTCTTGGAAATTCAACAATATGCAATCATGATGTGTTGTGACATCTTCAAAATCTCGTCGAGCTGATTAATTTGACACTTTGTTTAAGAAATTTGTTCCACATTTGCCGAAGTTATCGAGTTTCAAAGATTGAAAAGTCACAAAATATGTGTGTTTGAGCACATAAAGTACTATTTTTTTTGGAAATTCAACAAGATGCAATCATGATGTGTTGTGACATCTTCAAAATCTTGTCGAGCTGATTAATGTGACACTTTCTTTAACAAATTTGGTCCTCATTTGCCGAAGTTATCGAGCTTCAAAGTTAGAAAAGTCACAAAATATGTGTGTTTGAGCACATATAGTACTATTTTTCTTGGAAATTCAACAAGATGCAATAATGATGAGTTGTGACATCTTCAAAATCTCGTCGAGCTGATTAATTTGACACTTTGTTTAAGAAATTTGTTCCACATTTGCCGAAGTTATCGAGTTTCAAAGATTGAAAAGTCACAAAATATGTGTGTTTGAGCACATATAGTACTATTATTCTTGGAAATTCAACAATATGCAATCATGATGTGTTGTGACATCTTCAAAATCTTGTCGAGCTGATTAATGTGACACTTTCTTTAACAAATTTGGTCCTCATTTGCCGAAGTTATCGAGCTTCAAAGTTTGAAAAGTCACACAAGTTGTGTGTTTGAGCATATAAAGTACTATTTTTTTGGAAATTCAACAAGATGCAATAATGATGAGTTGTGACATCTTCAAAATCTCGTCGAGCTGATTAATTTGACACTTTGTTTAACAAATTTGGTCCTCATTTGCCGAAGTTATCGAGTTTCAAAGATTGAAAAGTCACAAAATATGTGTGTTTGAGCACATAAAGTACTATTTTTTTTGGAAATTCAACAAGATGCAATCATGATGTGTTGTGACATCTTCAAAATCTTGTGGAGCTGATTCATTTGACACTTTGTTTAACAAATTTGGTCCTTATTTGCCGAAGTTATCGAGCTTCAAAGTTTGAAAAGTCACAAAATATGTGTGTTTGAGCATATAAAGTACTATTTTTTTGGAAATTCAACAAGATGCAATAATGATGAGTTGTGACATCTTCAAAATCTCGTCGAGCTGATTAATTTGACACTTTGTTTAAGAAATTTGTTCCATATTTGCCGAAGTTATCGAGCTTCAAAGTTTGAAAAGTCACAAAATATGTGTGTTTGAGCACATAAAGTACTATTTTTTTTGGAAATTCAACAAGATACAATCATGATGTGTTGTGACATCTCCAAAATCTTGTGGAGCTGATTAATTTGACACTTTGTTTAACAAATTTGGTCCCCGTTTGCCGAAGTTATCGAGTTTCAAAGATTGAAAAGTCACAAAATATGTGTGTTTGAGCACATATAGTACTATTTTTCTTGGAAATTCAACAAGATGAAATAATGATGAGTTGTGACATCTTCAAAATCTCGTCGAGCTGATTAATTTGACACTTTGTTTAAGGAATTTCGTACTCATTTGCCGAAGTTATCGAGCTTCAAAATTTGAAGTCACACAAGTTGTGTGTTCGAGCACATAAAGTACTATTTTTCTTGGAAATTCAACAAGATGCAATAATGATGAGTTGTGACATCTTCAAAATCTCGTCGAGCTGATTAATTTGACACTTTGCTTAAGAAATATGTTCCACATTTGCCGAAGTTATCGAGCATCAAAATTTGAAAAGTCACAAAAGTTGTGTGTTTGAGCACATAAAGTACCATTTTTCTTGGAAATTCAACATGATGCAATCATAATGTTTCATGTCATTTTAAAGATCTCGTCGAGCCGATTAATTTGACACTTTGTTTAACAAATGTGGTCCTCATTTGCCGAAGTTATCGAGTTTCAAAGATTGAAAAGTCACAAAATATGTGTGTTTGAGCACATATAGTACTATTTTTCTTGGAAATTCAACAAGATGCAATCATGATGTGTTGTGACATCTTCAAAATCTTGTGGAGCTGATTAATTTGACACTTTGTTTAACAAATTTGGTCCTTATTTGCCGAAGTTATCGAGCTTCAAAGTTTGAAAAGTCACAAAATATGTGTGTTTGAGCACATAAAGTACTATTTTTTTTGGAAATTCAACAAGATGCAATCATGATGTGTTGTGACATCTTCAAAATCTTTTCGAGCTGATTAATTTGACACTTTGTTTAAGAAATTTGTTCCACATTTGCCGAAGTTATCGAGCATCAAAATTTGAAAAGTCACAAAAGTTGTGTGTTTGAGCACATAAAGTACTATTTTTCTTGGAAATTCAACATGATGCAATCATGATGTTTCATGTCATTTTAAAGATCTCGTCGAGCCGATTAATTTGACACTTTGTTTAACAAATGTGGTCCTCATTTGCCGAAGTTATCGAGTTTCAAAGATTGAAAAGTCACAAAATATGTGTGTTTGAGCACATATAGTACTATTTTTCTTGGAAATTCAACAAGATGCAATCATGATGTGTTGTGACATCTTCAAAATCTTGTGGAGCTGATTAATTTGACACTTTGTTTAACAAATTTGGTCCTTATTTGCCGATGTTATCGAGCTTCAAAGTTTGAAAAGTCACAAAATATGTGTGTTTGAGCACATAAAGTACTATTTTTTTGGAAATTCAACATGATGCAATCATGATGAGTTGTGACATCTTCAAAATCTCGTCGAGTTGATTAATTTGACACTTTGTTTAACAAATTTGGTCCTCATTTGCCGAAGTTATCGAGCTTCAAAGTTTGAAAAGTCACAAAATATGTGTGTTTGAGCACATATAGTACTATTTTTCTTGGAAATTCAACAAGATGCAATCATGATGTGTTGTGACATCTTCAAAATCTTGTGGAGCTGATTAATTTGACACTTTGTTTAACAAATTTGGTCCTTATTTGCCGAAGTTATCGAGCTTCAAAGTTTGAAAAGTCACAAAATATGTGTGTTTGAGCACAAAAAGTACTATTTTTCTTGGAAATTCAACATGATGCAATCATGATGAGTTGTGACATCTTCAAAATCTCGTCGAGTTGATTAATTTGACACTTTGTTTAACAAATTTGGTCCTCATTTGCCGAAGTTATCGAGCTTCAAAGTTTGAAAAGTCACAAAATATGTGTGTTTGAGCACATATAGTACTATTTTTCTTGGAAATTCAACAAGATGCAATAATGATGAGTTGTGACATCTTCAAAATCTCGTCGAGCTGATTAATTTGACACATTGTTTAAGAAATTTGTTCCACATTTGCCGAAGTTATCGAGTTTCAAAGATTGAAAAGTCACAAAATATGTGTGTTTGAGCACATAAAGTACTATTTTTTTGGAAATTCAACATGATGCAATCATGATGAGTTGTGACATCTTCAAAATCTCGTCGAGTTGATTAATTTGACACTTTGTTTAACAAATTTGGTCCTCATTTGCCGAAGTTATCGAGCTTCAAAGTTTGAAAAGTCACAAAATATGTGTGTTTGAGCACATATAGTACCATTTTTCTTGGAAATTCAACAATATGCAAACATGATGTGTTGTGACATCTTCAAAATCTTGTCGAGCTGATTAATTTGACACTTTGTTTAACAAATTTGGTCCTCATTTGCCGAAGTTATCGAGCTTCAAATTTGGAAAAGTCACAAAAGTTGTGTGTTTGAGCACATAAAGTACTATTTTTCTTGGAAATTCAACATGATGCAATCATGATGAGTTGTGACATCTTCAAAATCTCGTCGAGCTGATTAATTTGACACTTTGTTTAAGAAATACGTTCCACATTTGCCGAAGTTATCGAGTTTCAAAGATTGAAAAGTCACAAAATATGTGTGTTTGAGCACATAAAGTACTATTTTTTTTGGAAATTCAACAAGATGCAATCATGATGTGTTGTGAC
This sequence comes from Euwallacea fornicatus, assembly GCF_040115645.1. Lineage (NCBI taxonomy): Eukaryota > Metazoa > Arthropoda > Insecta > Coleoptera > Curculionidae > Euwallacea > Euwallacea fornicatus. The sequence goes on along the minus strand of NW_027096052.1, from coordinate 213,772 downwards.
ATCTTCAAAATCTCGTCGAACTGATTAATTTGACACTTTGTTTAAGTAATTTGTTCCACATTTGCCGAAGTTATCGAGTTTCAAAGATTGAAAAGTCACAAAAGTTGTGTGTTTGAGCACAAAAAGTACTATTTTTCTTGGAAATTCAACAAGATGCAATCATGATGTGTTGTGAGATCTTCAAAATCTCGTCGAGCTGATTAATTTGACACTTTTTTTAAGGAATTTGGTACTCATTTGCCGAAGTTATCGAGCATCAAAATTTGAAAAGTCACACAAGTTGTGTGTTTGAGCACATATAGTACTATTTTTCTTGGAAATTCAACAATATGCAATCATGATGTGTTGTGACATCTTCAAAATCTTGTCGAGCTGATTAATTTGACACTTTCTTTAAGGAATTTGGTCCTCATTTGCCGAAGTTATCGAGTTTCAAAGATTGAAAAGTCACAAAATATGTGTGTTTGAGCACATATAGTACTATTTTTCTTGGAAATTCAACAATATGCAATCATGATGTGTTGTGACATCTTCAAAATCTCGTCGAGCTGATTAATTTGACACTTTGTTCCACATTTGCCGAAGTTATCGAGTTTCAAAGATTGAAAAGTCACAAAATATGTGTGTTTGAGCACATAAAGTACTATTTTTCTTGGAAATTCAACATGATGCAATCATGATGTTTCATGTCATTTTAAAGATCTCGTCGAGCCGATTAATTTGACACTTTGTTTAACAAATGTGGTCCTCATTTGCCGAAGTTATCGAGTTTCAAAGATTGAAAAGTCACAAAATATGTGTGTTTGAGCACATATAGTACTATTATTCTTGGAAATTCAACAATATGCAATCATGATGTGTTGTGACATCTTCAAAATCTTGTCGAGCTGATTAATGTGACACTTTCTTTAACAAATTTGGTCCTCATTTGCCGAAGTTATCGAGCTTCAAAGTTTGAAAAGTCACACAAGTTGTGTGTTTGAGCACATATAGTACTATTTTTCTTGGAAATTCAACAATATGCAATCATGATGTGTTGTGACATCTTCAAAATCTTGTCGAGCTGATTAATGTGACACTTTGTTCAACAAATTTGTTCCTCATTTGCCGAAGTTATCGAATTTCAAAGATTGAAAAGTCACAAAATATGTGTGTTTGAGCACATAAAGTACTATTTTTTTTGGAAATTCAACAAGATGCAATCATGATGTGTGGTGACATCTTCAAAATCTTGTGGAGCTGATTCATTTGACACTTTGTTTAACAAATTTGGTCCTTATTTGCCGAAGTTATCGAGCTTCAAAGTTTGAAAAGTCACAAAATATGTGTGTTTGAGCATATAAAGTACTATTTTTTTGGAAATTCAACAAGATGCAATAATGATGAGTTGTGACATCTTCAAAATCTCGTCGAGCTGATTAATTTGACACTTTGTTTAACAAATTTGGTCCTCATTTGCCGAAGTTATCGAGTTTCAAAGATTGAAAAGTCACAAAATATGTGTGTTTGAGCACATATAGTACTATTTTTCTTGGAAATTCAACAAGATGCAATCATGATGTGTTGTGACATCTTCAAAATCTTGTGGAGCTGATTAATTTGACACTTTGTTTAACAAATTTGGTTCTTATTTGCCGAAGTTATCGAGCTTCAAAGTTTGAAAAGTCACAAAATATGTGTGTTTGAGCACATAAAGTACTATTTTTTTTGGAAATTCAACAAGATGCAATCATGATGTGTTGTGACATCTTCAAAATCTTTTCGAGCTGATTAATTTGACACTTTGTATAAGAAATTTGTTCCACATTTGCCGAAGTTATCGAGCATCAAAATTTGAAAAGTCACAAAAGTTGTGTGTTTGAGCACATAAAGTACTATTTTTCTTGGAAATTCAACATGATGCAATCATGATGTTTCATGTCATTTTAAAGATCTCGTCGAGCCGATTAATTTGACACTTTGTTTAACAAATGTGGTCCTCATTTGCCGAAGTTATCGAGTTTCAAAGATTGAAAAGTCACAAAATATCTGTGTTTGAGCACATATAGTACTATTTTTCTTGGAAATTCAACAAGATGCAATCATGATGTGTTGTGACATCTTCAAAATCTTGTGGAGCTGATTAATTTGACACTTTGTTTAACAAATTTGGTCCTTATTTGCCGAAGTTATCGAGCTTCAAAGTTTGAAAAGTCACAAAATATGTGTGTTTGAGCACATAAAGTACTATTTTTTTGGAAATTCAACATGATGCAATCATGATGAGTTGTGACATCTTCAAAATCTCGTCGAGTTGATTAATTTGACACTTTGTTTAACAAATTTGGTCCTCATTTGCCGAAGTTATCGAGCTTCAAAGTTTGAAAAGTCACAAAATATGTGTGTTTGAGCACATATAGTACTATTTTTCTTGGAAATTCAACAAGATGCAATCATGATGTGTTGTGACATCTTCAAAATCTTGTGGAGCTGATTAATTTGACACTTTGTTTAACAAATTTGGTCCTTATTTGCCGAAGTTATCGAGCTTCAAAGTTTGAAAAGTCACAAAATATGTGTGTTTGAGCACATAAAGTACTATTTTTTTGGAAATTCAACATGATGCAATCATGATGAGTTGTGACATCTTCAAAATCTCGTCGAGTTGATTAATTTGACACTTTGTTTAACAAATTTGGTCCTCATTTGCCGAAGTTATCGAGCTTCAAAGTTTGAAAAGTCACAAAATATGTGTGTTTGAGCACATATAGTACTATTTTTCTTGGAAATTCAACAAGATGCAATAATGATGAGTTGTGACATCTTCAAAATCTCGTCGAGCTGATTAATTTGACACATTGTTTAAGAAATTTGTTCCACATTTGCCGAAGTTATCGAGTTTCAAAGATTGAAAAGTCACAAAATATGTGTGTTTGAGCACATAAAGTACTATTTTTTTGGAAATTCAACATGATGCAATCATGATGAGTTGTGACATCTTCAAAATCTCGTCGAGTTGATTAATTTGACACTTTGTTTAACAAATTTGGTCCTCATTTGCCGAAGTTATCGAGCTTCAAAGTTTGAAAAGTCACAAAATATGTGTGTTTGAGCACATATAGTACCATTTTTCTTGGAAATTCAACAAAATGCAATCATGATGTGTTGTGACATCTTCAAAATCTTGTCGAGCTGATTAATTTGACACTTTGTTTAACAAATTTGGTCCTCATTTGCCGAAGTTATCGAGCTTCAAATTTGGAAAAGTCACAAAAGTTGTGTGTTTGAGCACATAAAGTACTATTTTTCTTGGAAATTCAACAAGATGCAATCATGATGAGTTGTGACATCTTCAAAATCTCGTCGAGCTGATTAATTTGACACTTTGTTTAAGAAATACGTTCCACATTTGCCGAAGTTATCGAGTTTCAAAGATTGAAAAGTCACAAAATATGTGTGTTTGAGCACATAAAGTACTATTTTTTTTGGAAATTCAACAAGATGCAATCATGATGTGTTGTGACATCTTCAAAATCTCGTCGAACTGATTAATTTGACACTTTGTTTAAGTAATTTGTTCCACATTTGCCGAAGTTATCGAGTTTCAAAGATTGAAAAGTCACAAAAGTTGTGTGTTTGAGCACAAAAAGTACTATTTTTCTTGGAAATTCAACAAGATGCAATCATGATGTGTTGTGAGATCTTCAAAATCTCGTCGAGCTGATTAATTTGACACTTTTTTTAAGGAATTTGGTACTCATTTGCCGAAGTTATCGAGCATCAAAATTTGAAAAGTCACACAAGTTGTGTGTTTGAGCACATATAGTACTATTTTTCTTGGAAATTCAACAATATGCAATCATGATGTGTTGTGACATCTTCAAAATCTTGTCGAGCTGATTAATTTGACACTTTCTTTAAGGAATTTGGTCCTCATTTGCCGAAGTTATCGAGTTTCAAAGATTGAAAAGTCACAAAATATGTGTGTTTGAGCACATATAGTACTATTTTTCTTGGAAATTCAACAATATGCAATCATGATGTGTTGTGACATCTTCAAAATCTCGTCGAGCTGATTAATTTGACACTTTGTTCCACATTTGCCGAAGTTATCGAGTTTCAAAGATTGAAAAGTCACAAAATATGTGTGTTTGAGCACATAAAGTACTATTTTTCTTGGAAATTCAACATGATGCAATCATGATGTTTCATGTCATTTTAAAGATCTCGTCGAGCCGATTAATTTGACACTTTGTTTAACAAATGTGGTCCTCATTTGCCGAAGTTATCGAGTTTCAAAGATTGAAAAGTCACAAAATATGTGTGTTTGAGCACATATAGTACTATTTTTCTTGGAAATTCAACAAGATGCAATCATGATGTGTTGTGACATCTTCAAAATCTTGTGGAGCTGATTAATTTGACACTTTGTTTAAGTAATTTGTTCCACATTTGCCGAAGTTATCGAGTTTCAAAGATTGAAAAGTCACAAAAGTTGTGTGTTTGAGCACAAAAAGTACTATTTTTCTTGGAAATTCAACAAGATGCAATCATGATGTGTTGTGACATCTCCAAAATCTTGTGGAGCTGATTAATTTGACACTTTGTTTAACAAATTTGGTCCTTATTTGCCGAAGTTATCGAGCATCAAAATTTGAAAAGTCACACAAGTTGTGTGTTTGAGCACATATAGTACTATTTTTCTTGGAAATTCAACATGATAAAATCATGATGTGTTGAGACATCTTCAAAATCTTGTGGAGCTGATTAATTTGACACTTTGTTTAACAAATTTGGTCCTCATTTGCCGAAGTTATCGAGCTTCAAAGTTTGAAAAGTCACAAAATATGTGTGTTTGAGCACATAAAGTACTATTTTTTTGGAAATTCAACAAGATGCAATCATGATGTGTTGTGACATCTCCAAAATCTTGTGGAGCTGATTAATTTGACACTTTGTTTAACAAATTTGGTCCTTATTTGCCGAAGTTATCGATCTTCAAAGTTTGAAAAGTCACAAAATATGTGTGTTTGAGCACATAAAGTACTATTTTTTTGGAAATTCAACAAGATGCAAGAATGATGAGTTGTGACATCTTCAAAATCTCGTCGAGCTGATTAATTTGACACTTTGCTTAAGAAATATGTTCCACATTTGCCGAAGTTATCGAGTTTCAAAGATTGAAAAGTCACAAAATATGTGTGTTTGAGCACATATAGTACTATTTTTCTTGGAAATTCAACAAGATGCAATCATGATGTGTTGTGACATCTTCAAAATCTTGTGGAGCTGATTAATTTGACACTTTGTTTAACAAATTTGGTTCTTATTTGCCGAAGTTATCGAGCTTCAAAGTTTGAAAAGTCACAAAATATGTGTGTTTGAGCACATAAAGTACTATTTTTTTTGGAAATTCAACAAGATGCAATCATGATGTGTTGTGACATCTTCAAAATCTTTTCGAGCTGATTAATTTGACACTTTGTATAAGAAATTTGTTCCACATTTGCCGAAGTTATCGAGCATCAAAATTTGAAAAGTCACAAAAGTTGTGTGTTTGAGCACATAAAGTACTATTTTTCTTGGAAATTCAACATGATGCAATCATGATGTTTCATGTCATTTTAAAGATCTCGTCGAGCCGATTAATTTGACACTTTGTTTAACAAATGTGGTCCTCATTTGCCGAAGTTATCGAGTTTCAAAGATTGAAAAGTCACAAAATATCTGTGTTTGAGCACATATAGTACTATTTTTCTTGGAAATTCAACAAGATGCAATCATGATGTGTTGTGACATCTTCAAAATCTTGTGGAGCTGATTAATTTGACACTTTGTTTAACAAATTTGGTCCTTATTTGCCGAAGTTATCGAGCTTCAAAGTTTGAAAAGTCACAAAATATGTGTGTTTGAGCACATAAAGTACTATTTTTTTGGAAATTCAACATGATGCAATCATGATGAGTTGTGACATCTTCAAAATCTCGTCGAGTTGATTAATTTGACACTTTGTTTAACAAATTTGGTCCTCATTTGCCGAAGTTATCGAGCTTCAAAGTTTGAAAAGTCACAAAATATGTGTGTTTGAGCACATATAGTACTATTTTTCTTGGAAATTCAACAAGATGCAATCATGATGTGTTGTGACATCTTCAAAATCTTGTGGAGCTGATTAATTTGACACTTTGTTTAACAAATTTGGTCCTTATTTGCCGAAGTTATCGAGCTTCAAAGTTTGAAAAGTCACAAAATATGTGTGTTTGAGCACATAAAGTACTATTTTTTTGGAAATTCAACATGATGCAATCATGATGAGTTGTGACATCTTCAAAATCTCGTCGAGTTGATTAATTTGACACTTTGTTTAACAAATTTGGTCCTCATTTGCCGAAGTTATCGAGCTTCAAAGTTTGAAAAGTCACAAAATATGTGTGTTTGAGCACATATAGTACTATTTTTCTTGGAAATTCAACAAGATGCAATAATGATGAGTTGTGACATCTTCAAAATCTCGTCGAGCTGATTAATTTGACACATTGTTTAAGAAATTTGTTCCACATTTGCCGAAGTTATCGAGTTTCAAAGATTGAAAAGTCACAAAATATGTGTGTTTGAGCACATAAAGTACTATTTTTTTGGAAATTCAACATGATGCAATCATGATGAGTTGTGACATCTTCAAAATCTCGTCGAGTTGATTAATTTGACACTTTGTTTAACAAATTTGGTCCTCATTTGCCGAAGTTATCGAGCTTCAAAGTTTGAAAAGTCACAAAATATGTGTGTTTGAGCACATATAGTACCATTTTTCTTGGAAATTCAACAATATGCAATCATGATGTGTTGTGACATCTTCAAAATCTTGTCGAGCTGATTAATTTGACACTTTGTTTAACAAATTTGGTCCTCATTTGCCGAAGTTATCGAGCTTCAAATTTGGAAAAGTCACAAAAGTTGTGTGTTTGAGCACATAAAGTACTATTTTTCTTGGAAATTCAACAAGATGCAATCATGATGAGTTGTGACATCTTCAAAATCTCGTCGAGCTGATTAATTTGACACTTTGTTTAAGAAATACGTTCCACATTTGCCGAAGTTATCGAGTTTCAAAGATTGAAAAGTCACAAAATATGTGTGTTTGAGCACATAAAGTACTATTTTTTTTGGAAATTCAACAAGATGCAATCATGATGTGTTGTGACATCTTCAAAATCTCGTCGAACTGATTAATTTGACACTTTGTTTAAGTAATTTGTTCCACATTTGCCGAAGTTATCGAGTTTCAAAGATTGAAAAGTCACAAAAGTTGTGTGTTTGAGCACAAAAAGTACTATTTTTCTTGGAAATTCAACAAGATGCAATCATGATGTGTTGTGAGATCTTCAAAATCTCGTCGAGCTGATTAATTTGACACTTTTTTTAAGGAATTTGGTACTCATTTGCCGAAGTTATCGAGCATCAAAATTTGAAAAGTCACACAAGTTGTGTGTTTGAGCACATATAGTACTATTTTTCTTGGAAATTCAACAATATGCAATCATGATGTGTTGTGACATCTTCAAAATCTTGTCGAGCTGATTAATTTGACACTTTCTTTAAGGAATTTGGTCCTCATTTGCCGAAGTTATCGAGTTTCAAAGATTGAAAAGTCACAAAATATGTGTGTTTGAGCACATATAGTACTATTTTTCTTGGAAATTCAACAATATGCAATCATGATGTGTTGTGACATCTTCAAAATCTCGTCGAGCTGATTAATTTGACACTTTGTTCCACATTTGCCGAAGTTATCGAGTTTCAAAGATTGAAAAGTCACAAAATATGTGTGTTTGAGCACATAAAGTACTATTTTTCTTGGAAATTCAACATGATGCAATCATGATGTTTCATGTCATTTTAAAGATCTCGTCGAGCCGATTAATTTGACACTTTGTTTAACAAATGTGGTCCTCATTTGCCGAAGTTATCGAGTTTCAAAGATTGAAAAGTCACAAAATATGTGTGTTTGAGCACATATAGTACTATTTTTCTTGGAAATTCAACAAGATGCAATCATGATGTGTTGTGACATCTTCAAAATCTTGTGGAGCTGATTAATTTGACACTTTGTTTAAGTAATTTGTTCCACATTTGCCGAAGTTATCGAGTTTCAAAGATTGAAAAGTCACAAAAGTTGTGTGTTTGAGCACAAAAAGTACTATTTTTCTTGGAAATTCAACAAGATGCAAGAATGATGAGTTGTGACATCTTCAAAATCTCGTCGAGCTGATTAATTTGACACTTTTTTTAAGGAATTTGGTACTCATTTGCCGAAGTTATCGAGCATCAAAATTTGAAAAGTCACACAAGTTGTGTGTTTGAGCACATATAGTACTATTTTTCTTGGAAATTCAACATGATAAAATCATGATGTGTTGAGACATCTTCAAAATCTTGTGAAGCTGATTAATTTGACACTTTGTTTAACAAATTTGGTCCTCATTTGCCGAAGTTATCGAGCTTCAAAGTTTGAAAAGTCACAAAATATGTGTGTTTGAGCACATAAAGTACTATTTTTTTTGGAAATTCAACAAGATGCAATCATGATGTGTTGTGACATCTCCAAAATCTTGTGGAGCTGATTAATTTGACACTTTGTTTAACAAATTTGGTCCTTATTTGCCGAAGTTATCGATCTTCAAAGTTTGAAAAGTCACAAAATATGTGTGTTTGAGCACATAAAGTACTATTTTTTTGGAAATTCAACAAGATGCAAGAATGATGAGTTGTGACATCTTCAAAATCTCGTCGAGCTGATTAATTTGACACTTTGCTTAAGAAATATGTTCCACATTTGCCGAAGTTATCGAGTTTCAAAGATTGAAAAGTCACAAAATATGTGTGTTTGAGCACATATTGTACTATTTTTCTTGGAAATTCAACAAGATACAATCATGATGTGTTGAGACATCTTCAAAATCTTGTGGAGCTGATTAATTTGACACTTTGTTTAACAAATTTGGTCCTCATTTGCCGAAGTTATCGAGCTTCAAAGTTTGAAAAGTCACAAAATATGTGTGTTTGAGCACATAAAGTACTATTTTTTTTGGAAATTCAACAAGATGCAATCATGAGGTGTTGTAACATCTTCAAAATCTTGTGGAGCTGATTAATTTGACACTTTGTTTAACAAATTTGGTCCTTATTTGCCGAAGTTATCGAGCTTCAAAGTTTGAAAAGTCACAAAATATGTGTGTTTGAGCACATAAAGTACTATTTTTTTTGGAAATTCAACAAGATGCAATCATGATGTGTTGTGACATCTTCAAAATCTTTTCGAGCTGATTAATTTGACACTTTGTTTAAGAAATTTGTTCCACATTTGCCGAAGTTATCGAGCATCAAAATTTGAAAAGTCACAAAAGTTGTGTGTTTGAGCACATAAAGTACTATTTTTCTTGGAAATTTAACATGATGCAATCATGATGTTTCATGTCATTTTAAAGATCTCGTCGAGCCGATTAATTTGACACCTTGTTTAACAAATGTGGTCCTCATTTGCCGAAGTTATCGAGTTTCAAAGATTGAAAAGTCACAAAATATGTGTGTTTGAGCACATATAGTACTATTTTTCTTGGAAATTCAACAAGATGCAATCATGATGTGTTGTGACATCTTCAAAATCTTGTGGAGCTGATTAATTTGACACTTTGTTTAACAAATTTGGTCCTTATTTGCCGAAGTTATCGAGCTTCAAAGTTTGAAAAGTCACAAAATATGTGTGTTTGAGCACATATAGTACTATTTTTCTTGGAAATTCAACATGATGCAATCATGATGTGTTGTGACATCTTCAAAATCTCGTCGAGCTGATTAATTTGACACTTTTTTTAAGGAATTTGGTACTCATTTGCCGAAGTTATCGAGCTTCAAAGTTTGAAAAGTCACAAAATATGTGTGTTTGAGCACATATAGTACTATTTTTCTTGGAAATTCAACAAGATGCAATAATGATGAGTTGTGACATCTTCAAAATCTTGTCGAGCTGATTAATTTGACACATTGTTTAAGAAATTTGTTCCACATTTGCCGAAGTTATCGAGTTTCAAAGATTGAAAAGTCACAAAATATGTGTGTTTGAGCACATATAGTACTATTATTCTTGCAAATTCAACAATATGCAATCATGATGTGTTGTGACATCTTCAAAATCTTGTCGAGCTGATTAATTTGACACTTTGTTTAACAAATTTGGTCCTCATTTGCCGATGTTATCGAGCTTCAAATTTGGAAAAGTCACAAAAGTTGTGTGTTTGAGCACATAAAGTACTATTTTTCTTGGAAATTCAACAAGATGCAATCATGATGAGTTGTGACATCTTCAAAATCTCGTCGAGCTGATTAATTTGACACTTTGTTTAAGAAATATGTTCCACATTTGCCGAAGTTATCGAGTTTCAAAGATTGAAAAGTCACAAAATATGTGTGTTTGAGCACATAAAGTAATATTTTTTTTGGAAATTCAACAAGATGCAATCATGATGTGTTGTGACATCTTCAAAATCTCGTCGAACTGATTAATTTGACACTTTGTTTAAGTAATTTGTTCCACATTTGCCGAAGTTATCGAGTTTCAAAGATTGAAAAGTCACAAAAGTTGTGTGTTTGAGCACAAAAAGTACTATTTTTCTTGGAAATTCAACAAGATGCAATCATGATGTGTTGTGAGATCTTCAAAATCTCGTCGAGCTGATTAATTTTACACTTTTTTTAATGAATTTGGTACTCATTTGCCGAAGTTATCGAGCATCAAAATTTGAAAAGTCACACAAGTTGTGTGTTTGAGCACATATAGTACTATTTTTCTTGGAAATTCAACAAGATGCAATCATGATGTGTTGTGACATCTTCAAAATCTTGTGGAGCTGATTCATTTGACACTTTGTTTAACAAATTTGGTCCTTATTTGCCGAAGTTATCGAGCTTCAAAGTTTGAAAAGTCACAAAATATGTGTGTTTGAGCATATAAAGTACTATTTTTTTGGAAATTCAACAAGATGCAATAATGATGAGTTGTGACATCTTCAAAATCTCGTCGAGCTGATTAATTTGACACTTTGTTTAAGAAATTTGTTCCACATTTGCCGAAGTTATCGAGTTTCAAAGATTGAAAAGTCACAAAATATGTGTGTTTGAGCACATATAGTACTATTTTTCTTGGAAATTCAACAAGATACAATAATGATGTGTTGAGACATCTTCAAAATCTTGTGGAGCTGATTAATTTGACACTTTGTTTAACAAATTTGGTCCTCATTTGCCGAAGTTATCGAGTTTCAAAGATTGAAAAGTCACAAAATATGTGTGTTTGAGCACATAAAGTACTATTTTTTTTTGGAAATTCAACATGATGCAATCATGATGAGTTGTGACATCTTCAAAATCTCGTCGAGTTGATTAATTTGACACTTTGTTTAACAAATTTGGTCCTCATTTGCCGAAGTTATCGAGCTTCAAAGTTTGAAAAGTCACAAAATATGTGTGTTTGAGCACATATAGTACCATTTTTCTTGGAAATTCAACAATATGCAATCATGATGTGTTGTGACATCTTCAAAATCTTGTCGAGCTGATTAATTTGACACTTTGTTTAACAAATTTGGTCCTCATTTGCCGAAGTTATCGAGCTTCAAATTTGGAAAAGTCACAAAAGTTGTGTGTTTGAGCACATAAAGTACTATTTTTCTTGGAAATTCAACAAGATGCAATCATGATGAGTTGTGACATCTTCAAAATCTCGTCGAGCTGATTAATTTGACACTTTGTTTAAGAAATACGTTCCACATTTGCCGAAGTTATCGAGTTTCAAAGATTGAAAAGTCACAAAATATGTGTGTTTGAGCACATAAAGTACTATTTTTTTTGGAAATTCAACAAGATGCAATCATGATGTGTTGTGACATCTTCAAAATCTCGTCGAACTGATTAATTTGACACTTTGTTTAAGTAATTTGTTCCACATTTGCCGAAGTTATCGAGTTTCAAAGATTGAAAAGTCACAAAAGTTGTGTGTTTGAGCACAAAAAGTACTATTTTTCTTGGAAATTCAACAAGATGCAATCATGATGTGTTGTGAGATCTTCAAAATCTCGTCGAGCTGATTAATTTGACACTTTGTTCCACATTTGCCGAAGTTATCGAGTTTCATAGATTGAAAAGTCACAAAATATGTGTGTTTGAGCACATAAAGTAGTATTTTTCTTGGAAATTCAACATGATGCAATCATGATGTTTCATGTCATTTTAAAGATCTCGTCGAGCCGATTAATTTGACACTTTGTTTAACAAATGTGGTCCTCATTTGCCGAAGTTATCGAGTTTCAAAGATTGAAAAGTCACAAAATATGTGTGTTTGAGCACATATTGTACTATTTTTCTTGGAAATTCAACAAGATACAATCATGATGTGTTGAGACATCTTCAAAATCTTGTGGAGCTGATTAATTTGACACTTTGTTTAACAAATTTGGTCCTCATTTGCCGAAGTTATCGAGCTTCAAAGTTTGAAAAGTCACAAAATATGTGTGTTTGAGCACATAAAGTACTATTTTTTTTGGAAATTCAACAAGATGCAATCATGAGGTGTTGTAACATCTTCAAAATCTTGTGGAGCTGATTAATTTGACACTTTGTTTAACAAATTTGGTCCTTATTTGCCGAAGTTATCGAGCTTCAAAGTTTGAAAAGTCACAAAATATGTGTGTTTGAGCACATAAAGTACTATTTTTTTTGGAAATTCAACAAGATGCAATCATGATGTGTTGTGACATCTTCAAAATCTTTTCGAGCTGATTAATTTGACACTTTGTTTAAGAAATTTGTTCCACATTTGCCGAAGTTATCGAGCATCAAAATTTGAAAAGTCACAAAAGTTGTGTGTTTGAGCACATAAAGTACTATTTTTCTTGGAAATTTAACATGATGCAATCATGATGTTTCATGTCATTTTAAAGATCTCGTCGAGCCGATTAATTTGACACCTTGTTTAACAAATGTGGTCCTCATTTGCCGAAGTTATCGAGTTTCAAAGATTGAAAAGTCACAAAATATGTGTGTTTGAGCACATATAGTACTATTTTTCTTGGAAATTCAACAAGATGCAATCATGATGTGTTGTGACATCTTCAAAATCTTGTGGAGCTGATTAATTTGACACTTTGTTTAAGTAATTTGTTCCACATTTGCCGAAGTTATCGAGTTTCAAAGATTGAAAAGTCACAAAAGTTGTGTGTTTGAGCACAAAAAGTACTATTTTTCTTGGAAATTCAACAAGATGCAATCATGATGTGTTGTGAGATCTTCAAAATCTCGTCGAGCTGATTAATTTGACACTTTTTTTAAGGAATTTGGTACTCATTTGCCGAAGTTATCGAGCATCAAAATTTGAAAAGTCACACAAGTTGTGTGTTTGAGCACATATAGTACTATTTTTCTTGGAAATTCAACATGATAAAATCATGATGTGTTGAGACATCTTCAAAATCTTGTGAAGCTGATTAATTTGACACTTTGTTTAACAAATTTGGTCCTCATTTGCCGAAGTTATCGAGCTTCAAAGTTTGAAAAGTCACAAAATATGTGTGTTTGAGCACATAAAGTACTATTTTTTTTGGAAATTCAACAAGATGCAATCATGATGTGTTGTGACATCTCCAAAATCTTGTGGAGCTGATTAATTTGACACTTTGTTTAACAAATTTGGTCCTTATTTGCCGAAGTTATCGATCTTCAAAGTTTGAAAAGTCACAAAATATGTGTGTTTGAGCACATAAAGTACTATTTTTTTGGAAATTCAACAAGATGCAAGAATGATGAGTTGTGACATCTTCAAAATCTCGTCGAGCTGATTAATTTGACACTTTGCTTAAGAAATATGTTCCACATTTGCCGAAGTTATCGAGTTTCAAAGATTGAAAAGTCACAAAATATGTGTGTTTGAGCACATATTGTACTATTTTTCTTGGAAATTCAACAAGATACAATCATGATGTGTTGAGACATCTTCAAAATCTTGTGGAGCTGATTAATTTGACACTTTGTTTAACAAATTTGGTCCTCATTTGCCGAAGTTATCGAGCTTCAAAGTTTGAAAAGTCACAAAATATGTGTGTTTGAGCACATAAAGTACTATTTTTTTTGGAAATTCAACAAGATGCAATCATGAGGTGTTGTAACATCTTCAAAATCTTGTGGAGCTGATTAATTTGACACTTTGTTTAACAAATTTGGTCCTTATTTGCCGAAGTTATCGAGCTTCAAAGTTTGAAAAGTCACAAAATATGTGTGTTTGAGCACATAAAGTACTATTTTTTTTGGAAATTCAACAAGATGCAATCATGATGTGTTGTGACATCTTCAAAATCTTTTCGAGCTGATTAATTTGACACTTTGTTTAAGAAATTTGTTCCACATTTGCCGAAGTTATCGAGCATCAAAATTTGAAAAGTCACAAAAGTTGTGTGTTTGAGCACATAAAGTACTATTTTTCTTGGAAATTCAACATGATGCAATCATGATGTTTCATGTCATTTTAAAGATCTCGTCGAGCCGATTAATTTGACACCTTGTTTAACAAATGTGGTCCTCATTTGCCGAAGTTATCGAGTTTCAAAGATTGAAAAGTCACAAAATATGTGTGTTTGAGCACATATAGTACTATTTTTCTTGGAAATTCAACAAGATGCAATCATGATGTGTCGTGACATCTTCAAAATCTTGTGGAGCTGATTAATTTGACACTTTGTTTAACAAATTTGGTCCTTATTTGCCGAAGTTATCGAGCTTCAAAGTTTGAAAAGTCACAAAATATGTGTGTTTGAGCACATATAGTACTATTTTTCTTGGAAATTCAACATGATGCAATCATGATGTGTTGTGACATCTTCAAAATCTCGTCGAGCTGATTAATTTGACACTTTTTTTAAGGAATTTGGTACTCATTTGCCGAAGTTATCGAGCTTCAAAGTTTGAAAAGTCACAAAATATGTGTGTTTGAGCACATATAGTACTATTATTCTTGCAAATTCAACAATATGCAATCATGATGTGTTGTGACATCTTCAAAATCTTGTCGAGCTGATTAATTTGACACTTTGTTTAACAAATTTGGTCCTCATTTGCCGATGTTATCGAGCTTCAAATTTGGAAAAGTCACAAAAGTTGTGTGTTTGAGCACATAAAGTACTATTTTTCTTGGAAATTCAACAAGATGCAATCATGATGAGTTGTGACATCTTCAAAATCTCGTCGAGCTGATTAATTTGACACTTTGTTTAAGAAATATGTTCCACATTTGCCGAAGTTATCGAGTTTCAAAGATTGAAAAGTCACAAAATATGTGTGTTTGAGCACATAAAGTAATATTTTTTTTGGAAATTCAACAAGATGCAATCATGATGTGTTGTGACATCTTCAAAATCTCGTCGAACTGATTAATTTGACACTTTGTTTAAGTAATTTGTTCCACATTTGCCGAAGTTATCGAGTTTCAAAGATTGAAAAGTCACAAAAGTTGTGTGTTTGAGCACAAAAAGTACTATTTTTCTTGGAAATTCAACAAGATGCAATCATGATGTGTTGTGAGATCTTCAAAATCTCGTCGAGCTGATTAATTTTACACTTTTTTTAAGAAATTTGTTCCACATTTGCCGAAGTTATCGAGTTTCAAAGATTGAAAAGTCACAAAATATGTGTGTTTGAGCACATATAGTACTATTTTTCTTGGAAATTCAACAAGATACAATAATGATGTGTTGAGACATCTTCAAAATCTTGTGGAGCTGATTAATTTGACACTTTGTTTAACAAATTTGGTCCTCATTTGTCGAAGTTATCGAGTTTCAAAGATTGAAAAGTCACAAAATATGTGTGTTTGAGCACATAAAGTACTATTTTTTTTTGGAAATTCAACAAGATGCAATCATGATGTGTTGTGACATCTTCAAAATCTTGTGGAGCTGATTCATTTGACACTTTGTTTAACAAATTTGGTCCTTATTTGCCGAAGTTATCGAGCTTCAAAGTTTGAAAAGTCACAAAATATGTGTGTTTGAGCATATAAAGTACTATTTTTTTGGAAATTCAACAAGATGCAATAATGATGAGTTGTGACATCTTCAAAATCTCGTCGAGCTGATTAATTTGACACTTTGTTTAAGAAATTTGTTCCACATTTGCCGAAGTTATCGAGCTTCAAAGTTTGAAAAGTCACAAAATATGTGTGTTTGAGCACATAAAGTACTATTTTTTTTGGAAATTCAACAAGATACAATCATGATGTGTTGTGACATCTCCAAAATCTTGTGGAGCTGATTAATTTGACACTTTGTTTAACAAATTTGGTCCCCGTTTGCCGAAGTTATCGAGTTTCAAAGATTGAAAAGTCACAAAATATGTGTGTTTGAGCACATATAGTACTATTTTTCTTGGAAATTCAACAAGATGAAATAATGATGAGTTGTGACATCTTCAAAATCTCGTCGAGCTGATTAATTTGACACTTTGTTTAAGGAATTTCGTACTCATTTGCCGAAGTTATCGAGCTTCAAAATTTGAAGTCACACAAGTTGTGTGTTCGAGCACATAAAGTACTATTTTTCTTGGAAATTCAACAAGATACAATCATGATGTGTTGTGACATCTTCAAAATCTCGTCGAGCTGATTAACTTGACTCTTTCTTTAAGGAATTTGGTACTCATTTGCCGAAGTTATCGAGCTTCAAAGTGTGAAAAGTCACAAAAGTTGTGTGTTTGAGCACATAAAATACTTTTTTTTCTTGGAAATTCAACAAGATGCAATCATGATGAGTTGTGACATCTTCAAAATCCCGTCAAGCTGATTAATTTGACACTTTGTTTAACAAATTTGGTCCTTATTTGCCGAAGTTAACGAGCATCAAAGTTTGAAAAGTCACAAAATATGTGTGTTTGCGCATATAAAGTACTATTTTTTTGGAAATTCAACAAGATGCAATAATGATGAGTTGTGACATCTTCAAAATCTCGTCAAGCTGATTAATTTGACACTTTGCTTAAGAAATATGTTCCACATTTGCCGAAGTTATCGAGCTTCAAAGTTTGAAAAGTCACATAATATGTGTGTTTGAGCACATATAGTACTATTTTTTTGGAGATTCAACAAGATGCAATAATGATGAGTTGTGACATCTTCAAAATCTCATCGAGCTGATTAATTTGACACATTGTTTAAGAAATTTGTTCCACATTTGCCGAAGTTATCGAGTTTCAAAGATTGAAAAGTCACAAAATATGTGTGTTTGAGCACATATAGTACTATTTTTTTGGAGATTCAACAAGATGCAATAATGATGAGTTGTGACATCTTCAAAATCTCATCGAGCTGATTAATTTGACACATTGTTTAAGAAATTTGTTCCACATTTGCCGAAGTTATCGAGTTTCAAAGATTGAAAAGTCACATAATATGTGTGTTTGAGCACATATAGTACTATTTTTTTGGAGATTCAACAAGATGCAATAATGATGAGTTGTGACATCTTCAAAATCTCATCGAGCTGATTAATTTGACACATTGTTTAAGAAATTTGTTCCACATTTGCCGAAGTTATCGAGTTTCAAAGATTGAAAAGTCACAAAATATGTGTGTTTGAGCACATATAGTACTATTATTCTTGGAAATTCAACAATATGCAATCATGATGTGTTGTGACATCTTCAAAATCTTGTCGAGCTGATTAATTTGACACTTTGTTTAAGAAATTTGTTCCACATTTGCAGAAGTTATCGAGCATCAAAATTTGAAAAGTCACAAAAGTTGTGTGTTTGAGCACATAAAGTACTATTTTTTTGGAAATTCAACAAGATGCAATAATGATGAGTTGTGACATCTTCAAAATCTCGTCAAGCTGATTAATTTGACACTTTGCTTAAGAAATATGTTCCACATTTGCCGAAGTTATCGAGCTTCAAAATTTGAAAAGTCACATAATATGTGTGTTTGAGCACATATAGTACTATTTTTTTGGAGATTCAACAAGATGCAATAATGATGAGTTGTGACATCTTCAAAATCTCATCGAGCTGATTAATTTGACACATTGTTTAAGAAATTTGTTCCACATTTGCCGAAGTTATCGAGTTTCAAAGATTGAAAAGTCACAAAATATGTGTGTTTGAGCACATATAGTACTATTTTTTTGGAGATTCAACAAGATGCAATAATGATGAGTTGTGACATCTTCAAAATCTCATCGAGCTGATTAATTTGACACATTGTTTAAGAAATTTGTTCCACATTTGCCGAAGTTATCGAGTTTCAAAGATTGAAAAGTCACATAATATGTGTGTTTGAGCACATATAGTACTATTTTTTTGGAGATTCAACAAGATGCAATAATGATGAGTTGTGACATCTTCAAAATCTCATCGAGCTGATTAATTTGACACATTGTTTAAGAAATTTGTTCCACATTTGCCGAAGTTATCGAGTTTCAAAGATTGAAAAGTCACAAAATATGTGTGTTTGAGCACATATAGTACTATTATTCTTGGAAATTCAACAATATGCAATCATGATGTGTTGTGACATCTTCAAAATCTTGTCGAGCTGATTAATTTGACACTTTGTTTAAGAAATTTGTTCCACATTTGCAGAAGTTATCGAGCATCAAAATTTGAAAAGTCACAAAAGTTGTGTGTTTGAGCACATAAAGTACTATTTTTCTTGGAAATTCAACAAGATGCAATCATGATGTGTTGTGACATCTTCAAAATCTCGTCGAGCTGATTAATTTGACACTTTGCTTAAGAAATATGTTCCACATTTGCCGAAGTTATCGAGTTTCAAAGATTGAAAAGTCACAAAATATGTGTGTTTGAGCACATAAAGTACTATTTTTCTTGGAAATTCAACAAGATGCAATCATGATGTGTTGTGACATCTTCAAAATCTCGTCGAGCTGATTAATTTGACACATTGTTTAGGAAATTTGTTCCACATTTGCCGAAGTTATCGAGTTTCAAAGATTGAAAAGTCACAAAATATGTGTGTTTGAGCACATATAGTACTATTATTCTTGGAAATTCAACAATATGCAATCATGATGTGTTGTGACATCTTCAAAATCTCGTCGAGCTGATTAATTTGACACTTCGTTTAACAAATTTGGTCCTCATTTGCCAAAGTTATCGAGTTTCAAAGATTGAAAAGTCACAAAATATGTGTGTTTGAGCACATATAGTACTATTTTTCTTGGAAATTCAACAAGATGCAATAATGATGAGTTGTGACATCTTCAAAATCTCGTCGAGCTGATTAATTTGACACTTTGTTTAAGAAATTTGTTCCACATTTGCCGAAGTTATCGAGTTTCAAAGATTGAAAAGTCACAAAATATGTGTGTTTGAGCACATATAGTACTATTTTTCTTGGAAATTCAACAATATGCAATCATGATGTGTTGTGACATCTTCAAAATCTTGTCGAGCTGATTAATTTGACACTTTCTTTAAGGAATTTGGTCCTCATTTGCCGAAGTTTTCGAGTTTCAAAGATTGAAAAGTCACAAAATATGTGTGTTTGAGCACATAAAGTACTATTTTTCTTGGAAATTCAACAATACGCAATCATGATGTGTTGTGACATCTTCAAAACCTCGTCGAGCTGATTAATTTGACACTTTGTTCAACAAATTTGTTCCTCATTTGCCGAAGTTATCGAGCTTCAAAGTATGAAAAGTCACACAAGTTGTGCGTTTGAGCACATAAAGTACTATTTTTTTGGAAATTCAACATGATGCAATCATGAAGTGTAGTGTCATCTTAAAGATCTCGTCGAGTTGATTAATTTGACACTTTGTTTAAGAAATTTGGTCCACATTTCCCGATGTTATGGAGCTTCAAATTCTGGAAAGTCACAAAAGTAGAGTATTTGAGCACTTAAAGTACTATTTTTCTTGGAAATTCAACAAGATGCAATAATGATTTGTTGTGTCATCCGAAAGAATTCGTAGAGCTGATTAATTTGACACTTTGTTTAAGAAATTTGTTCCTCATCTTGTTGAATTTCCAAAAAAAATAGTACTTTATGTGCTCAAACACACAACTTGTGTGACTTTTCAAATTTTGAAGCTCGATAACTTCGGCAAATGAGCTCCAAAGACCTTCAAAATTTGACAACAGAATCACCTCGTTGAGCTCTTCATCATGACTCATAAGGCTTCATTCTGTCTTGGTGAGTTTTCTAGAAAACGAGTAATTTATGTGCTCAAACACGAATCTTTCGTGACTTTTCAAGCTTTGAACCTCCGTAATATCGGCCAATGAGCTCCAAATACCTTCAAAATTTGACCACAGAATTACCTCGAAGAGCTCTTTAACATGACTAATAAAGATTCATTCTGTCTTGGTGAGTTTTCTAGAAAACGAGTAATTTATATGCTCAAACACACATCTTTCGTGACTTTTCAAGATTTGAATCTCAGGAACTTCGGCAAATGAGCTCCAAATACCTTCAAAATTTGACAACAGAATCACCTCGTTGAGCTCTTCATGATGACTCATAAGGCTTCATTGTATCTTGGTGAGTTTTCTAGAAAACGAGTAATTTATGTGCTCAAACACACATCTTTCGTGACTTTTCAAGATTTGAACCTCCGTAACTTCGACAAATGAGCTCCAAATACCTTCAAAATTTGACAACAGAATAACCTCGTTGAGCACTTCATCATGACTCTAAAGGCTTCATTCTGTCTTGGTGAATTTTCTAGCAAACGAGTAATTTATGTGCTCAAACACACATCTTTCGTGACTTTTCAAGATTTGAACCTCCGTAACTTCGACAAATGAGCTCCAAATACCTTCAAAATTTGACAACAGAATCACCTCTTGGAGCTCTTCATCATGACTCATAAAGCTTCATTGTATCTGGGTGAGTTTTCTAGCAAACGAATAATTTATATGCTCAAACACACATCTTTCGTGCCTTTTCAAGATCTGAACCTCCGTAACTTCGACAAATGAGCTCCAAATACCTTCAAAATTTGACAACAGAATCACCTCGTGGAGCTCTTCATGATGACTCATAAGGCTTCATTGTATCTTGGTGAGTTTTCTAGCAAACGAGTAATTTATGTGCTCAAACACACATCTTTCGTGACTTTTCAAGATTTGAACCTCCGTAACTTCGACAAATGAGCTCCAAATACCTTCAAATTTGACAACAGAATAACCTCGTTGAGCACTTCATCATGACTCATAAGGCTTCATTCTGTCTTGGTGAGTTTTCTAGCAAACGTGTAATTTATGTGCTCAAACACACATCTTTCGTGCCTTTTCAAGATTTGAACCTCCGTAACTTCGACAAAGGAGCTCCAAATACCTTCAAATTTGACAACAGAATAACCTCGTTGAGCACTTCATCATGACTCATAAGGCTTCATTCTGTCTTGGTGAGTTTTCTAGCAAACGAGTAATTTATGTGCTCAAACACACATCTTTCGTGACTTTTCAAGATTTGAACCTCCGTAACTTCGACAAATGAGCTCCAAATACCTTCAAAATTTGACAACAGAATCACCTCGTGGAGCTCTTCATGATGACTCATAAGGCTTCATTGTATCTTGGTGAGTTTTCTAGAAAACGAGTAATTTATGTGCTCAAACATACATCTTTCGTGCCTTTTCAAGATTTGAACCTCCGTAACTTCGACAAATGAGCTCCAAACACCTTCAAATTTGACAACAGGATAACCTCGTTGAGCACTTCATCATGACTCATAAGGCTTCATTCTGTCTTGGTGAGTTTTCTAGCAAACGAGTAATTTATGTGCTCAAACACACATCTTTCGTCACTTTTCAAGATGTGAACCTCCGTAACTTCGACAAATGAGCTCCAAACACCTTCAAATTTGACAACAGGATAACCTCGTTGAGCACTTCATCATGACTCATAAGGCTTCATTCTGTCTTGGTGAGTTTTCTAGCAAACGAGTAATTTATGTGCTCAAACACACATCTTTCGTGACTTTTCAAGATTTGAACCTCCGTAACTTCGACAAATGAGCTCCAAATACCTTCAAAATTTGACAACAGAATCACCTCGTGGAGCTCTTCATGATGACTCATAAGGCTTCATTCTGTCTTGGTGAGTTTTCTAGCAAACGAGTAATTTATGTGCTCAAAAACACATCTTTCGTGCCTTTTCAAGATTTGAACCTCCGTAACTTCGACAAATGAGCTCCAAACACCTTCAAATTTGACAACAGGATAACCTCGTTGAGCACTTCATCATGACTCATAAGGCTTCATTCTGTCTTGGTGAGTTTTCTAGCAAACGAGTAATTTATGTGCTCAAACACACATCTTTCGTCACTTTTCAAGATTTGAACCTCCGTAACTTCGACAAATGAGCTCCAAATACCTTCAAAATTTGACAACAGAATCACCTCGTGGAGCTCTTCATGATGACTCATAAGGCTTCATTCTGTCTTGGTGAGTTTTCTAGCAAACGAGTAATTTATGTGCTCAAACACACATCTTTCGTGCCTTTTCAAGATTTGAACCTCCGTAACTTCGACAAATGAGCTCCAAATACCTTCAAAATTTGACAACAGAATCACCTCGTGGAGCTCTTCATGATGACTCATAAGGCTTCATTGTATCTTGGTGAGTTTTCTAGAAAACGAGTAATTTATGTGCTCAAAAACACATCTTTCGTGACTTTTCAAGATTTGAACCTCCGTAACTTCGACAAATGAGCTCCAAATACCTTCAAATTTGACAACAGAATCACCTCGTTGAGCTCTTCATCATGACTCATAAGGCTTCATTCTGTCTTGGTGAGTTTTCTAGAAAACGAGTAATTTATGTGCTCAAACAAACATCTTTCGTGCCTTTTCAAGATTTGAACCTCCGTAACTTCGACAAATGAGCTCCAAATACCTTCAAATTTGACAACAGAATAACCTCGTTGAGCACTTCATCATGACTCATAAGGCTTCATTCTGTCTTGGTGAGTTTTCTAGCAAACGAGTAATTTATGTGCTCAAACACACATCTTTCGTGCCTTTTCAAGATTTGAACCTCCGTAACTTCGACAAATGAGCTCCAAATACCTTCAAAATTTGACAACAGAATCACCTCGTGGAGCTCTTTATGGTGACTCATAAGGCATCATTCTGTCTTGGTGAGTTTTCTAGCAAACGAGTAATTTATGTGCTCAAACATACATTTTTCGTGCCTTTTCAAGATTTGAACCTCCGTAACTTCGACAAATGAGCTCCAAATACCTTCAAAATTTGACAACAGAATCACCTCGTTGAGCACTTCATCATGACTCATAAGGCTTCATTCTGTCTTGGTGAGTTTTCTAGCAAACGAGTAATTTATATGCTCAAACACATATCTTTCGTGACTTTTCAAGATTTGAACCTCCGTAACTTCGACAAATGAGCTCCAAATACCTTCAAAATTTGACAACAGAATAACCTCGTTGAGCACTTCATCATGACTCATAAGGCTTCATTCTGTCTTGGTGAGTTTTCTAGCAAACGTGTAATTTATGTGCTCAAACACACATCTTTCGTGCCTTTTCAAGATTTGAACCTCCGTAACTTCGACAAATGAGCTCCAAACACCTTCAAATTTGACAACAGGATAACCTCGTTGAGCACTTCATCATGACTCATAAGGCTTCATTCTGTCTTGGTGAGTTTTCTAGCAAACGAGTAATTTATGTGCTCAAACACACATCTTTCGTCACTTTTCAAGATTTGAACCTCCGTAACTTCGACAAATGAGCTCCAAATACCTTCAAAATTTGACAACAGAATCACCTCGTGGAGCTCTTCATCATGACTCATAAGGCTTCATTCTGTCTTGGTGAGTTTTCTAGCAAACGAGTAATTTATTTGCTCAAACACACATCTTTCGTGACTTTTCAAGATTGGAACCTCCGTAACTTCGACAAATGAGCTCCAAATACCTTCAAAATTTGACAACAGAATCACCTCGTGGAGCTCTTCATCATGACTCATAAGGCTTCATTCTGTCTTGGTGAGTTTTCTAGCAAACGAATAATTTATGTGCTCAAACACACATCTTTCGTGACTTTTCAAAATTTGAACCTCCGTAACTTCGACAAATGAGCTCCAAATACCTTCAAAATTTGACAACAGAATCACCTCGTGGAGCTCTTCATGATGACTCATAAGGCTTCATTGTATCTTGGTGAGTTTTCTAGAAAACGAGTAATTTATGTGCTCAAACATACATTTTTCGTGCCTTTTCAAGATTTGAACCTCCGTAACTTCGACAAATGAGCTCCAAATACCTTCAAATTTGACAACAGGATAACCTCGTTGAGCACTTCATCATGACTCATAAGGCTTCATTCTGTCTTGGTGAGTTTTCTAGCAAACGAGTAATTTATATGCTCAAACACATATCTTTCGTGACTTTTCAAGATTTGAACCTCCGTAACTTCGACAAATGAGCTCCAAATACCTTCAAAATTTGACAACAGAATCACCTCGTGGAGCTCTTCATGATGACTCATAAGGCTTCATTGTATCTTGGTGAGTTTTCTAGTAAACGAGTAATATATGTGCTCAAAAACACATCTTTCGTGCCTTTTCAAGATTTGAACCTCCGTATCTTCGACAAATGAGCTCCAAATACCATCAAATTTGACAACAGAATAACCTCGTTGAGCACTTCGTCATGACTCATAAGGCTTCATTCTGTCTTGGTGAGTTTTCTAGCAAACGAGTAATTTATGTGCTCAAACACACATCTTTCGTGCCTTTTCAAGATTTGAACCTCCGTAACTTCGACAAATGAGCTCCAAATACCTTCAAAATTTGACAACAGAATCACCTCGTGGAGCTCTTCATGATGACTCATAAGGCTTCATTGTATCTTGGTGAGTTTTCTAGAAAACGAGTAATTTATGTGCTCAAAAACACATCTTTCGTGACTTTTCAAGATTTGAACCTCCGTAACTTCGACAAATGAGCTCCAAATACCTTCAAATTTGACAACAGAATCACCTCGTTGAGCTCTTCATCATGACTCATAAGGCTTCATTCTGTCTTGGTGAGTTTTCTAGAAAACGAGTAATTTATGTGCTCAAACACACATCTTTCGTGCCTTTTCAAGATTTGAACCTCCGTAACTTCGACAAATGAGCTCCAAACACCTTCAAATTTGACAACAGGATAACCTCGTTGAGCACTTCATCATGACTCATAAGGCTTCATTCTGTCTTGGTGAGTTTTCTAGCAAACGAGTAATTTATGTGCTCAAACACACATCTTTCGTGACTTTTCAAGATTTGAACCTCCGTAACTTCGACAAATGAGCTCCAAATACCTTCAAAATTTGACAACAGAATCACCTCGTGGAGCTCTTCATGATGACTCATAAGGCTTCATTCTGTCTTGGTGAGTTTTCTAGCAAACGAGTAATTTATGTGCTCAAACACACATCTTTCGTCACTTTTCAAGATTTGAACCTCCGTAACTTCGACAAATGAACTCCAAATACCTTCAAAATTTGACAACAGAATCACCTCGTGGAGCTCTTCATGATGACTCATAAGGCTTCATTCTGTCTTGGTGAGTTTTCTAGCAAACGAGTAATTTATGTGCTCAAACACACATTTTTCGTGCCTTTTCAAGATTTGAACCTCCGTAACTTCGACAAATGAGCTCCAAATACCATCAAATTTGACAACAGAATAACCTCGTTGAGCACTTCGTCATGACTCATAAGGCTTCATTCTGTCTTGGTGAGTTTTCTAGCAAACGAGTAATTTATGTGCTCAAACACACATCTTTCGTGCCTTTTCAAGATTTGAACCTCCGTAACTTCGACAAATGAGCTCCAAATACCTTCAAAATTTGACAACAGAACCACCTCGTGGAGCTCTTCATGATGACTCATAAGGCTTCATTGTATCTTGGTGAGTTTTCTAGAAAACGAGTAATTTATGTGCTCAAAAACACATCTTTCGTGACTTTTCAAGATTTGAACCTCCGTAACTTCGACAAATGAGCTCCAAATACCTTCAAATTTCACAACAGAATCACCTCGTTGAGCTCTTCATCATGACTCATAAGGCTTCATTCTGTCTTGGTGAGTTTTCTAGAAAACGAGTAATTTATGTGCTCAAACAAACATCTTTCGTGCCTTTTCAAGATTTGAACCTCCGTAACTTCGACAAATGAGCTCCAAATACCTTCAAATTTGACAACAGAATAACCTCGTTGAGCACTTCATCATGACTCATAAGGCTTCATTCTGTCTTGGTGAGTTTTCTAGCAAACGAGTAATTTATGTGCTCAAACACACATCTTTCGTGCCTTTTCAAGATTTGAACCTCCGTAACTTCGACAAATGAGCTCCAAATACCTTCAAAATTTGACAACAGAATCACCTCGTGGAGCTCTTCATGATGACTCATAAGGCTTCATTCTGTCTTGGTGAGTTTTCTAGCAAACGAGTAATTTATGTGCTCAAACACACATCTTTCGTGCCTTTTCAAGATTTGAACCTCCGCAACTTCGACAAATGAGCTCCAAATACCTTCAAATTTGACAACAGGATAACCTCGTTGAGCACTTCATCATGACTCATAAGGCTTCATTCTGTCTTGGTGAGTTTTCTAGCAAACGAGTAATTTATGTGCTCAAACACACATCTTTCGTGACTTTTCAAGATTTGAACCTCCGTAACATCGACAAATGAGCTCCAAATACCTTCAAAATTTGACAACAGCAAAACCTCGTTGAGCACTTCATCATGACTCATAAGGCTTCATTCTGTCTTGGTGAGTTTTCTAGCAAACGTGTAATTTATGTGCTCAAACACACATCTTTCGTGCCTTTTCAAGATTTGAACCTCCGTAACTTCGACAAATGAGCTCCAAACACCTTCAAATTTGACAACAGGATAACCTCGTTGAGCACTTCATCATGACTCATAAGGCTTCATTCTGTCTTGGTGAGTTTTCTAGCAAACGAGTAATTTATGTGCTCAAACACACATCTTTCGTCACTTTTCAAGATTTGAACCTCCGTAACTTCGACAAATGAGCTCCAAATACCTTCAAAATTTGACAACAGGATAACCTCGTTGAGCACTTCATCATGACTCATAAGGCTTCATTCTGTCTTGGTGAGTTTTCTAGCAAACGAGTAATTTATGTGCTCAAACACACATCTTTCGTGACTTTTCAAGATTTGAACCTCCGTAACTTCGACAAATGAGCTCCAAATACCTTCAAAATTTGACAACAGAATCACCTCGTGGAGCTCTTCATGATGACTCATAAGGCTTCATTCTGTCTTGGTGAGTTTTCTAGCAAACGAGTAATTTATGTGCTCAAACACACATCTTTCGTCACTTTTCAAGATTTGAACCTCCGTAACTTCGACAAATGAACTCCAAATACCTTCAAAATTTGACAACAGAATCACCTCGTGGAGCTCTTCATGATGACTCATAAGGCTTCATTCTGTCTTGGTGAGTTTTCTAGCAAACGAGTAATTTATGTGCTCAAACACACATCCTTCGTGCCTTTTCAAGATTTGAACCTCCGTAACTTCGACAAATGAGCTCCAAATACCATCAAATTTGACAACAGAATAACCTCGTTGAGCACTTCGTCATGACTCATAAGGCTTCATTCTGTCTTGGTGAGTTTTCTAGCAAACGAGTAATTTATGTGCTCAAACACACATCTTTCGTGCCTTTTCAAGATTTGAACCTCCGTAACTTCGACAAATGAGCTCCAAATACCTTCAAAATTTGACAACAGAACCACCTCGTGGAGCTCTTCATGATGACTCATAAGGCTTCATTGTATCTTGGTGAGTTTTCTAGAAAACGAGTAATTTATGTGCTCAAAAACACATCTTTCGTGACTTTTCAAGATTTGAACCTCCGTAACTTCGACAAATGAGCTCCAAATACCTTCAAATTTGACAACAGAATCACCTCGTTGAGCTCTTCATCATGACTCATAAGGCTTCATTCTGTCTTGGTGAGTTTTCTAGAAAACGAGTAATTTATGTGCTCAAACAAACATCTTTCGTGCCTTTTCAAGATTTGAACCTCCGTAACTTCGACAAATGAGCTCCAAATACCTTCAAATTTGACAACAGAATAACCTCGTTGAGCACTTCATCATGACTCATAAGGCTTCATTCTGTCTTGGTGAGTTTTCTAGCAAACGAGTAATTTATGTGCTCAAACACACATCTTTCGTGCCTTTTCAAGATTTGAACCTCCGTAACTTCGACAAATGAGCTCCAAATACCATCAAATTTGACAACAGGATAACCTCGTTGAGCACTTCATCATGACTCATAAGGCTTCATTCTGTCTTGGTGAGTTTTCTAGCAAACGTGTAATTTATGTGCTCAAACACACATCTTTCGTCACTTTTCAAGATGTGAACCTCCGTAACTTCGACATATGAGCTCCAAACACCTTCAAATTTGACAACGGGATAACCTCGTTGAGCACTTCATCATGACTCATAAGGCTTCATTCTGTCTTGGTGAGTTTTCTAGCAAACGAGTAATTTATCTGCTCAAACACACATCTTTAGTCACTTTTCAAGATTTGAACCTCCGTAACTTCGACAAATGAGCTCCAAACACCTTCAAATTTGACAACAGGATAACCTCGTTGAGCACTTCATCATGACTCATAAGGCTTCATTCTGTCTTGGTGAGTTTTCTAGCAAACGAGTAATTTATGTGCTCAAACACACATCTTTCGTGACTTTTCAAGATTTGAACCTCCGTAACTTCGACAAATGAGCTCCAAATACCTTCAAAATTTGACAACAGAATCACCTCGTGGAGCTCTTCATGATGACTCATAAGGCTTCATTGTATCTTGGTGAGTTTTCTAGTAAACGAGTAATTTATGTGCTCAAAAACACATCTTTCGTGCCTTTTCAAGATTTGAACCTCCGTAACTTCGACAAATGAGCTCCAAACACCTTCAAATTTGACAACAGGATAACCTCGTTGAGCACTTCATCATGACTCTTAAGGCTTCATTCTGTCTTGGTGAGTTTTCTAGCAAACGAGTAATTTATGTGCTCAAACACACATCTTTCGTCACTTTTCAAGATTTGAACCTCCGTAACTTCGACAAATGAGCTCCAAATACCTTCAAAATTTGACAACAGAATCACCTCGTGGAGCTCTTCATGATGACTCATAAGGCTTCATTCTGTCTTGGTGAGTTTTCTAGCAAACGAGTAATTTATGTGCTCAAACACACATCTTTCGTGCCTTTTCAAGATTTGAACCTCCGCAACTTCGACAAATGAGCTCCAAATACCTTCAAATTTGACAACAGGATAACCTCGTTGAGCACTTCATCATGACTCATAAGGCTTCATTCTGTCTTGGTGAGTTTTCTAGCAAACGAGTAATTTATGTGCTCAAACACACATCTTTCGTGACTTTTCAAGATTTGAACCTCCGTAACATCGACAAATGAGCTCCAAATACCTTCAAAATTTGACAACAGAATAACCTCGTTGAGCACTTCATCATGACTCATAAGGCTTCATTCTGTCTTGGTGAGTTTTCTAGCAAACGTGTAATTTATGTGCTCAAACACACATCTTTCGTGCCTTTTCAAGATTTGAACCTCCGTAACTTCGACAAATGAGCTCCAAACACCTTCAAATTTGACAACAGGATAACCTCGTTGAGCACTTCATCATGACTCATAAGGCTTCATTCTGTCTTGGTGAGTTTTCTAGCAAACGAGTAATTTATGTGCTCAAACACACATCTTTCGTCACTTTTCAAGATTTGAACCTCCGTAACTTCGACCAATGAGCTCCAAATACCTTCAAAATTTGACAACAGAATCACCTCGTGGAGCTCTTCATGATGACTCATAAGGCTTCATTGTATCTTGGTGAGTTTTCTAGTAAACGAGTAATTTATGTGCTCAAACATACATCTTTTGTGACTTTTCAAGATTTGAACCTCCGTAACATCGACAAATGAGCTTCAAATACCTTCAAAATTTGACAACAGAATCACCTCGTTGAGCTCTTCATCATGACTCATAAGGCTTCATTCTGTCTTGGTGAGTTTTCTAGAAAACGAGTAATTTATGTGCTCAAACACACATTTTTCGTACCTTTTCAAGATCTGAACCTCCGTAACTTCGACAAATGAGCTCCAAATACCTTCAAATTTGACAACAGAATAACCTCGTTGAGCACTTCATCATGACTCATAAGGCTTCATTCTGTCTTGGTGAGTTTTCTAGCAAACGAGTAATTTATGTGCTCAAACACACATCTTTCGTGCCTTTTCAAGATTTGAACCTCCGTAACTTCGACAAATGAGCTCCAAATACCTTCAAAATTTGACAACAGAATCACCTCGTGGAGCTCTTCATGATGACTCATAAGGCTTCATTGTATCTTGGTGAGTTTTCTAGAAAACGAGTAATTTATGTGCTCAAACATATATCTTTCGTGACTTTTCAAGATTTGAACCTCCGTAACTTCGACAAATGAGCTCCAAATACCTTCAAATTTGACAACAGAATAACCTCGTTGAGCACTTCATCATGACTCATAAGGCTTCATTCTGTCTTGGCGAGTTTTCTAGAAAACCAGTAATTTATGTGCTCAAACACACATTTTTTGTGCCTTTTCAAGATCTGAACCTCCGTAACTTCGACAAATGAGCTCCAAATACCTTCAAAATTTGACAACAGAATCACCTCGTGGAGCTCTTCATGATGACTCATAAGGCTTCATTGTATCTTGGAGAGTTTTCTAGAAAACGAGTAATTTATGTGCTCAAACATACATCTTTCGTGACTTTTCAAGATTTGAACCTTCGTAACTTCGACAAATGAGCTCCAAATACCTTCAAATTTGACAACAGAATAACCTCGTGGAGCTCTTCATCATGACTCATAAGGCTTCATTCTGTCTTGGTGAGTTTTCTAGAAAACGAGTAATTTATGTGCTCAAACACACATTTTTTGTGCCTTTTCAAGATCTGAACCTCCGTAACTTCGACAAATGAGCTCCAAATATCTTCAAATTTGACAACAGAATAACCTCGTTGAGCTCTTCATCATGACTCATAAGGCTTCATTCTGTCTTGGTGAGTTTTCTAGAAAACGAGTAGTATATGTGCTCAAACACATATTTTTCGTGACTTTTCAAGTTTTGAACCTCCGTAACTTCGGCAAATGAGCTCCAAATACCTTCAATATTTGACAACAGAATAACCTCGTTGAGCACTTCATCATGACTCATAAGGCTTCATTCTGTCTTGGTGAGTTTTCTAGCAAACGAGTAATTTATCTGCTCAAACACACATCTTTAGTCACTTTTCAAGATTTGAACCTCCGTAACTTCGACAAATGAGCTCCAAATACCTTCAAAATTCGACAACAGAATCACCTCGTGGAGCTCTTCATGATGACTCATAAGGCTTCATTGTATCTTGGTGAGTTTTCTAGTAAACGAGTAATTTATGTGCTCAAAAACACATCTTTCGTGACTTTTCAAGATTTGATCCTCCGTAACTTCGACAAATGAGCTCCAAACACCTTCAAATTTGACAACAGGATAACCTCGTGGAGCTCTTCATGATGACTCATAAGGCTTCATTGTATCTTGGTGAGTTTTCTAGTAAACGAGTAATTTATGTGCCTTTTCAAGATTTGATCCTCCGTATCTTCGGCAAATGAGCTCCAAATACCTTCAAAATTTGACAACAGAATAACCTCGTTGAGCACTTCATCATGACTCATTAGGCTTCATTCTGTCTTGGTGAGTTTTCTAGTAAACGAGTAATTTATGTGCTCAAAAACACATCTTTCGTGACTTTTCAAGATTTGATCCTCCGTAACTTCGACAAATGAGCTCCAAACACCTTCAAATTTGACAACAGGATAACCTCGTGGAGCTCTTCATGATGACTCATAAGGCTTCATTGTATCTTGGTGAGTTTTCTAGTAAACGAGTAATTTATGTGCCTTTTCAAGATTTGATCCTCCGTATCTTCGGCAAATGAGCTCCAAATACCTTCAAAATTTGACAACAGAATAACCTCGTTGAGCACTTCATCATGACTCATTAGGCTTCATTCTGTCTTGGTGAGTTTTCTAGTAAACGAGTAATTTATGTGCTCAAAAACACATCTTTCGTGACTTTTCAAGATTTGATCCTCCGTAACTTCGACAAATGAGCTCCAAACACCTTCAAATTTGACAACAGGATAACCTCGTGGAGCTCTTCATGATGACTCATAAGGCTTCATTGTATCTTGGTGAGTTTTCTAGTAAACGAGTAATTTATGTGCCTTTTCAAGATTTGAACCTCCGTAACTTCGGCAAATGAGCTCCAAATACCTTCAATATTTGACAACAGAATAACCTCGTTGAGCACTTCATCATGACTCATAAGGCTTCATTCTGTCTTGGTGAGTTTTCTAGCAAACGAGTAATTTATATGCTCAAACACATATTTTTCGTGACTTTTCAAGATTTGAACCTCCGTAACTTCGGCAAATGAGCTCCAAATACCATCAAAATTTGACCACAGTATCACCTCTTTGAGCTCTTCATCATGACTCATAAGGCTTCATTCTGTCTTGGTGAGTTTTCTAGCAAACGAGTAATTTATCTGCTCAAACACACATCTTTAGTCACTTTTCAAGATTTGAACCTCCGTAACTTCGACAAATGAGCTCCAAATACCTTCAAAATTCGACAACAGAATCACCTCGTGGAGCTCTTCATGATGACTCATAAGGCTTCATTGTATCTTGGTGAGTTTTCTAGTAAACGAGTAATTTATGTGCTCAAAAACACATCTTTCGTGACTTTTCAAGATTTGATCCTCCGTAACTTCGACAAATGAGCTCCAAACACCTTCAAATTTGACAACAGGATAACCTCGTGGAGCTCTTCATGATGACTCATAAGGCTTCATTGTATCTTGGTGAGTTTTCTAGTAAACGAGTAATTTATGTGCCTTTTCAAGATTTGATCCTCCGTATCTTCGGCAAATGAGCTCCAAATACCTTCAAAATTTGACAACAGAATAACCTCGTTGAGCACTTCATCATGCCTCATAAGGCTTCATTCTGTCTTGGTGAGTTTTCTAGCAAACGAGTAATTTATGTGCTCAAACACATATTTTTCGTGACTTTTCAAGATTTGAACCTCCGTAACTTCGGCAAATGAGCTCCAAATACCATCAAAATTTGACCACAGTATCACCTCTTTGAGCTCTTCATCATGACTCATAAGGCTTCATTCTGTCTTGGTGAGTTTTCTAGAAAACGAGTAGTATATGTGCTCAAACACATATTTTTCGTGACTTTTCAAGTTTTGAACCTCCGTAACTTCGGCAAATGAGCTCCAAATACCTTCAATATTTGACAACAGAATAACCTCGTTGAGCACTTCATCATGACTCATAAGGCTTCATTGTATCTTGGTGAGTTTTCTAGCAAACGAGTAATTTATGTGCTCAAACACACATCTTTCGTGACTTTTCAAGATTTGAACCTCCGTAACTTCGGCAAATGAGCTCCAAATGCCTTCAAAATTTGACAACAGAATTACCTTGTTGAGCTCTTCATCATGACTCATAAGGCTTCATTGTATCTTGGTGAATTTTCTAGAAAACGAGTAATTTATGTGCTCAAACACACATCTTTCGTGACTTTTCAAGATTTGAACCTCCGTAACTTCGGCAAATGATCTCCAAATACAATCAAAATTTGACCACAGTATCACCTCTTTGAGCTCTTCATCATGACTCATAAGGCTTCATTCTGTCTTGGTGAGTTTTCTAGAAAACGAGTAGTATATGTGCTCAAACACATATTTTTCGTGACTTTTCAAGTTTTGAACCTCCGTAACTTCGGCAAATGAGCTCCAAATACTTTCAAAATTTGACCACAGAATCACCTCTTTGATCTCTTCATCATGACTCATAAGGCTTCATTCTGTCTTGGTGAGTTTTCTTGAAAACGAGTAATTTATGTGCTCAAACACACATCTTTCGTGACTTTTCAAGATTTGAACCTCCGTAACTTCGGTAAATGAGCTCCAAATACCTTCAAAATTTGACAACAGAATAACCTCGTTGAGCACTTCATCATGACTCATAAGGCTTCATTCTGTCTTGGTGAGTTTTCTAGAAAACCAGTAATTTATGTGCTCAAACACACATCTTTCGTGACTTTTCCAGATTTTAACCTCCGTAACTTCGGCAAATGAGCTCCAAATACCTTCAATATTTAATAACAGAATAACCTCGTTGAGCTCTTCATCATGACTCATAAGGCTTCATTCTGTCATGGTGAGTTTTCTAGAGAACGTCTAATTTATGTGCTCACACACACAACTTTCGTGACTTTTCCAGCTTTGAACCTCGTAACTTCGGCAAATGAGCTCCAAATACCTTCAAAATTTGACAACAGAATAACCTCGTGGAGCTCGTCATCATGACTCATAAGGCTTCATTCTGTCTTGGTGAGTTTTCTAGAAAACGAGTAATTTATGTGCTCAAACACACATCTTTCGTGACTTTTCAAGATTTGAACCTCCGTAACTTCGGCAAATGAGCTCCAAATACCTTCAAAATTTGACCACAGAATCACCTCTTTGATGTCTTCATCATGACTCATAAGGCTTCATTCTGTCTTGGTGAGTTTTCTAGAAAACGAGTAATTTATATGCTGAAACACACATCTTTCTTGACTTTTCAAGATTTAAACCTACGTAACTTCGGCAAATGAGCTCCAAATGTCTTCAAAATTTGACAACAGAATTACCTTGTTGAGCTCTTCATCATGACTCATAAGGCTTCATTGTATCTTGGTGAGTTTTCTAGAAAACGAGTAATTTATGTGCTCAAACACACATCTTTCGTGACTTTTCAAGATTTGAACCTCCGTAACTTCGGCAAATGAGCTCCAAATACCTTCAAAATTTGACAACAGAATAACCTCGTGGAGCTCGTCATCATGACTCATAAGGCTTCATTGTATCTTGGTGAGTTTTCTAGAAAACGAGTAATTTATATGCTGAAACACACATCTTTCTTGACTTTTCAAGATTTAAACCTACGTAACTTCGGCAAATGAGCTCCAAATGTCTTCAAAATTTGACAACAGAATTACCTTGTTGAGCTCTTCATCATGACTCATAAGGCTTCATTGTATCATGGTGAGTTTTCTAGAAAACGAGTAATTTATGTGCTCAAACACACATCTTTCGTGACTTTTCAAGATTTGAACCTCCGTAACTTCGGCAAATGAGCTCCAAATACCTTCAAAATTTGACAACAGAATAACCTCGTGGAGCTCGTCATCATGACTCATAAGGCTTCATTGTATCTTGGTGAGTTTTCTAGAAAACGAGTAATTTATATGCTGAAACACACATCTTTCTTGACTTTTCAAGATTTAAACCTACGTAACTTCGGCAAATGAGCTCCAAATACCTTCAAAATTTGACCACAGAATCACCTCTTTGAGCACTTCATCATGACTCATAAGGCTTCATTCTGTCTTGGTGAGTTTTCTAGAAAACGAGTAATTTATGTGCTCAAACACACATCTTTCGTGACTTTTCAAGATTTGAATCTCAGGAACTTCGGCAAATGAGCTCCAAATACCTTCAAAATATGACCACAGAATCACCTCTTTGATCTCTTCATCATGACTCATAAGGCTTCATTCTGTCTTGGTGAGTTTTCTAGAAAACGAGTAATTTATGTGCTCAAACACACATCTTTCGTGACTTTTCAAGATTTGAACCTCCGTAACTTCGGCAAATGAGCTCCAAATACCTTCAAAATTTGACAACAGAATAACCTCGTGGAGCTCGTCATCATGACTCATAAGGCTTCATTCTGTCTTGGTGAGTTTTCTAGAAAACGAGTAATTTATGTGCTCAAACACACATCTTTCGTGACTTTTCCAGATTTGAACCTCCGTAACTTCGGCAAATGAGCTCCAAATACCTTCAATATTTAATAACAGAATAACCTCGTTGAGCTCTTCATCATGACTCATAAGGCTTCATTCTGTCTTGGTGAGTTTTCTAGAAAACGTGTAATTTATGTGCTCAAACACACAACTTTCGTGACTTTTCAAGATTTGAACCTCCGTAACTTCGGCAAATGAGCTCCAAATACCTTCAAAACTTGACAACAGAATCACCTCGTGGAGCTCTTCATCATGACTCATAAGGCTTCATTGTATCTTGGTGAATTTTCTAGAAAACGAGTAAATTATGTGCTCAAACACACATCTTTCGTGACTTTTCAAGATTTGAACCTCCGTAACTTCGGCAAATGAGCTCCAAATACCTTCAAAATTTGACCACAGAATCACCTCTTTGAGCACTTCATCATTACTCATAAGGCTTCATTCTGTCTTGGTGAGTTTTCTAGAAAACGAGTAATTTATATGCTGAAACACACATCTTTCTTGACTTTTCAAGATTTAAACCTACGTAACTTCGGCAAATGAGCTCCAAATACCTTCAAAATTTGACAACAGAATAACCTCGTGGAGCTCGTCATCATGACTCATAAGGCTTCATTCTGTCTTGGTGAGTTTTCTAGAAAACAAGTAATTTATGTGCTCAAACACACATCTTTCGTGACTTTTCAAGATTTGAACCTACGTAACTTCGGCAAATGAGCTCCAAATGTCTTCAAAATTTGACAACAGAATTACCTTGTTGAGCTCTTCATCATGACTCATAAGGCTTCATTGTATCTTGGTGAGTTTTCTAGAAAACGAGTAATTTATGTGCTCAAACACACATCTTTCGTGACTTTTCAAGATTTGAAACTCCGTAACTTCGGCAAATGAGCTCCAAATACCTTCAAAATTTGACAACAGAATAACATCGTGGAGCTCGTCATCATGACTCATAAGGCTTCATTCTGTCTTGGTGAGTTTTCTAGAAAACGAGTAATTTATGTGCTCAAACACACATCTTTCGTGACTTTTCAAGATTTGAACCTACGTAACTTCGGCAAATGAGCTCCAAATGTCTTCAAAATTTGACAACAGAATTACCTTGTTGAGCTCTTCATCATGACTCATAAGGCTTCATTGTATCTTGGTGAGTTTTCTAGAAAACGAGTAATTTATGTGCTCAAACACACATCTTTCGTGACTTTTCAAGATTTGAAACTCCGTAACTTCGGCAAATGAGCTCCAAATACCTTCAAAATTTGACAACAGAATAACATCGTGGAGCTCGTCATCATGACTCATAAGGCTTCATTCTGTCTTGGTGAGTTTTCTAGAAAACGAGTAATTTATGTGCTCAAACACACATCTTTCGTGACTTTTCAAGATTTGAACCTACGTAACTTCGGCAAATGAGCTCCAAATGTCTTCAAAATTTGACAACAGAATTACCTTGTTGAGCTCTTCATCATGACTCATAAGGCTTCATTGTATCTTGGTGAGTTTTCTAGAAAACGAGTAATTTATGTGCTCAAACACACATCTTTCGTGACTTTTCAAGATTTGAACCTCCGTAACTTCGGCAAATGAGCTCCAAATACCTTCAAAATTTGACAACAGAATAACCTCGTGGAGCTCGTCATCATGACTCATAAGGCTTCATTCTGTCTTGGTGAGTTTTCTAGAAAACGATTAATTTATGTGCTCAAACACACATCTTTCGTGACTTTTCAAGATTTGAACCTACGTAACTTCGGCAAATGAGCTCCAAATGTCTTCAAAATTTGACAACAGAATTACCTTGTTGAGCTCTTTATCATGACTCATAAGGCTTCATTGTATCTTGGTGAGTTTTCTAGAAAACGAGTAATTTATGTGCTCAAACACACATCTTTCGTGACTTTTCAAGATTTGAACCTCCGTAACTTCGGCAAATGAGCTCCAAATACCTTCAAAATTTGACAACAGAATCACCTCTTGGAGCTCTTCATCATGACTCATAAGGCATCATTCTGTCTTGGTGAGTTTTCTAGAAAACGAGTAATTTATGTGCTCAAACACACATTTTTCGTGACTTTTCAAGATTTGAACCTCCGTAACTTCGGCAAATGAGCTCCAAATACCTTCAATATTTGACAACAGAATAACCTCGTGGAGCTCGTCATCATGACTCATAAGGCTTCATTCTGTCTTGGTGAGTTTTCTAGAAAACGAGTAATTTATGTGCTAAACACACATCTTTCGTGACTTTTCAAGATTTGAACCTCCGTAACTTCGGCAAATGAGCTCCAAATACCTTCAAAATTTGACCACAGAATCACCTCTTTGAGCACTTCATCATGACTCATAAGGCTTCATTCTGTCTTGGTGAGTTTTCTAGAAAACGAGTAATTTATGTGCTGAAACACACATCTTTCGTGACTTTTCAAGATTTGAACCTACGTAACTTCGGCAAATGAGCTCCAAATACCTTCAAAATTTGACAACAGAATAACCTCGTGGAGCTCGTCATCATGACTCATAAGGCTTCATTGTATCTTGGTGAATTTTCTAGAAAACGAGTAAATTAAGTGTTCAAACACACATCTTTCGTGACTTTTCCAGATTTGAACCTCCGTATCTTCGGCAAATGAGCTCCAAATACCTTCAAAATTTGACAACAGAATAACCTCGTGGAGCTCGTCATCATGACTCATAAGGCTTCATTCTGTCTTGGTGAGTTTTCTAGAAAACGAGTAATTTATGTGCTCAGACACACATCTTTCGTGACTTTTCAAGATTTGAACCTCCGTAACTTCGGCAAATGAGCTCCAAATGTCTTCAAAATTTGACAACAGAATTACCTTGTTGAGCTCTTCATCATGACTCATAAGGCTTCATTCTGTCTTGGTGAGTTTTCTAGAAAACGAGTAATTTATGTGCTCAAACACACATCTTTCGTGACTTTTCAAGATTTGAACCTCCGTAACTTCGGCAAATGAGCTCCAAATACCTTCAAAATTTGACAACAGAATAACCTCGTGGATCTCTTCATCATGACTCATAAGGCTTCATTGTATCTTGGTGAATTTTCTAGAAAACGAGTAAATTATGTGCTCAAACACACATCTTTCGTGACTTTTCAAGATTTGAACCTCCGTAACTTCGGCAAATGAGCTCCAAATACCTTCAAAATTTGACCACAGAATCACCTCTTTGAGCACTTCGTCATGACTCATAAGGCTTCATTCTGTCTTGATGAGTTTTCTAGAAAACGAGTAATTTATGTGCTCAAACACACATCTTTCGTGACTTTTCAAGATTTGAACCTACGTAACTTCGGCAAATGAGCTCCAAATACCTTCAAAATTTGACCACAGAATCACCTCTTTGATCTCTTCATCATGACTCATAAGGCTTCATTCTGTTTTGGTGAGTTTTCTAGAAAACGAGTAATTTATGTGCTCAAACACACATCTTTCGTGACTTTTCAAGATTTGAACCTACGTCACTTCGGCAAATGAGCTCCAAATACCTTCAAAATTTGACAACAGAATAACCTCGTTGAGCACTTCATCATGACTCATAAGGCTTCATTCTGTTTTGGTGAGTTTTCTAGAAAACGAGTAATTTATGTGCTCAAACACACATCTTTCGTGACTTTTCAAGATTTGAACCTCCGTAACTTCGGCAAATGAGCTCCAAATACCTTCAAAATTTGACAACAGAATAACCTCGTGGAGCTCGTCATCATGACTCATATGGCTTCATTCTGTCTTGGTGAGTTTTCTAGAAAACGAGTAATTTATGTGCTCAAACACACAACTTTCGTGACTTTTCCAGATTTGAACCTCCGTAACTTCGGCAAATGAGCTCCAAATACCTTCAAAATTTGACAACAGAATAACCTCGTGGAGCTCGTCATCATGACTCATAAGGCTTCATTCTGTCTTGGTGAGTTTTCTAGAAAACGAGTAATTTATGTGCTCCAACACACATCTTTCCTGACTTTTCAAGATTTGAATCTCAGGAACTTCGGCAAATGAGCTCCAAATACCTTCAAAATTTGACCACAGAATCACCTCTTTGAGCACTTCATCATGACTCATAAGGCTTCATTCTGTCTTGGTGAGTTTTCTAGAAAACGAGTAATTTATATGCTGAAACACACAGCTTTCTTGACTTTTCAAGATTTGAACCTACGTAACTTCGGCAAATGAGCTCCAAATACCTTCAAAATTTGACAACAGAATAACCTCGTGGAGCTCGTCGTCATGACTCATAAGGCTTGATTGTATCTTGGTGAATTTTCTAGAAAACGAGTAAATTAAGTGCTCAAACACACATCTTTCGTGAGTTTTCAAGATTTGAACCTCCGTAACTTCGGCAAATGAGCTCCAAATACCTTCAATATTTAATAACAGAATAACCTCGTTGAGCACTTCATCATGACTCATAAGGCTTCATTCTATCTTGGTGAGTTTTCTAGAAAACGAGTAATTTATGTGCTGAAACACACATCTTTCGTGACTTTTCAAGATTTGAATCTCAGGAACTTCGGCAAATGAGCTCCAAATACCTTCAAAATTTGACCACAGAATCACCTCTTTGAGCACTTCATCATGACTCATAAGGCTTCATTCTGTCTTGGTGAGTTTTCTAGAAAACGAGTAATTTATGTGCTCAAACACACATCTTTCGTGACTTTTCAAGATTTGAACCTCCGTAACTTCGGCAAATGAGCTCCAAATACCTTCAAAATTTGACAACAGAATAACCTCGTGGAGCTCGTCATCATGACTCATAAGGCTTCATTCTGTCTTGGTGAGTTTTCTAGAAAACGAGTAATTTATGTGCTCAAACACACATCTTTCGTGACTTTTCAAGATTTGAACCTCCGTAACTTCGGCAAATGAGCTCCAAATACCTTCAAAACTTGACAACAGAATCACCTCGTGGAGCTCTTCATCATGACTCATAAGGCTTCATTGTATCTTGGTGAATTTTCTAGAAAACGAGTAAATTATGTGCTCACACACACATCTTTCGTGACCTTTCAAGATTTGAACCTCCGTAACTTCGGCAAATGAGCTCCAAATACCTTCAAAATTTGACCACAGAATCACCTCTTTGATCTCTTCATCATGACTCATAAGGCTTCATTCTGTCTTGGTGAGTTTTCTAGAAAACGAGTAATTTATGTGCTCAAACACACATCTTTCGTGACTTTTCAAGATTTGAACCTCCGTAACTTCGGCAAATGAGCTCCAAATACCTCCAAAATTTGACCACAGAATCACCTCTTTGAGCACTTCATCATGACTCATAAGGCTTCATTCTATCTTGGTGAGTTTTCTAGAAAACGTGTAATTTATATGCGCAAACACACGTCTTTCTTGACTTTTCAAGATTTGAACCTCCGTAACTTCGGCAAATGAGCTCCAAATACCTTCAACATTTGACAACAGAATAACCTCGTGGAGCTCGTCATCATGACTCATAAGGCTTCATTCTGTCTTGGTGAGTTTTCTAGAAAACGAGTAATTTATGTGCTCAAACACATATCTTTCGTGACTTTTCAATATTTGAACCTCCGTAACTTCGGCAAATGAGCTCCAAATACCTTCAAAATTTGACAACAGAATTACCTTGTTGAGCTCTTCATCATGACTCATAAGGCTTCATTCTGTCTTGGTGAGTTTTCTAGAAAACGAGTAATTTATGTGCTCAAACACACATCTTTCGTGACTTTTCAAGATTTGAACCTCCGTAACTTCGGCAAATGAGCTCCAAATACCTTCAAAATTTGACAACAGAATAACCTCGTGGAGCTCGTCATCATGACTCATAAGGCTTCATTCTGTCTTGGTGAGTTTTCTAGAAAACGAGTAATTTATGTGCTCAAACACACATCTTTCGTGACTTTTCAAGATTTGAACCTCCGTAACTTCGGCAAATGAGCTCCAAATACTTTCAATATTTGACAACAGAATAACCTCGTTGAGCACTTCATCATGACTCATAAGACTTCATTCTGTCTTGGTGAGTTTTCTAGAAAACGAGTAATTTATGTGCTGAAACACACATCTTTCGTGACTTTTCAAGATTTGAACCTACGTAACTTCGGCAAATGAGCTCCAAATACCTTCAAAATTTGACAACAGAATTACCTCGTTGAGCACTTCATCATGACTCATAACGCTTCATTCTGTCTTGGTGAGTTTTCTAGAAAACGAGTAATTTATGTGCTGAAACACATATCTTTCGTGACTTTTCAAGATTTGAACCTCCGTAACTTCGGCAAATGAGCTCCAAATACTTTCAATATTTGACAACAGAATAACCTCGTTGAGCACTTCATCATGACTCATAAGGCTTCATTCTGTCTTGGTGAGTTTTCTAGAAAACGAGTAATTTATGTGCTCAAACACACATCTTTCGTGACTTTTCAAGATTTGAACCTCCGTAACTTCGGCAAATGAGCTCCAAATACCTCCAAA
Source organism: Euwallacea fornicatus (assembly GCF_040115645.1). Classification (NCBI taxonomy): domain Eukaryota; kingdom Metazoa; phylum Arthropoda; class Insecta; order Coleoptera; family Curculionidae; genus Euwallacea; species Euwallacea fornicatus. Next base: position 171,280 of record NW_027096052.1, on the reverse strand, counting down.
ATTTGACCACAGAATCACCTCTTTGAGCACTTCATCATGACTCATAAGGCTTCATTCTGTCTTGGTGAGTTTTCTAGAAAACGTGTAATTTATATGCGCAAACACACGTCTTTCTTGACTTTTCAAGATTTGAACCTCCGTAACTTCGGCAAATGAGCTCCAAATACCTTCAAAATTTGACAACAGAATAACCTCGTGGAGCTCGTCATCATGACTCATAAGGCTTCATTCTGTCTTGGTGAGTTTTCTAGAAAACGAGTAATTTATGTGCTCAAACACACATCTTTCGTGACTTTTCAAGATTTGAACCTCCGTAACTTCGGCAAATGAGCTCCAAATACCTTCAAAATTTGACAACAGCATTACCTTGTTGAGCTCTTCATCATGACTCATAAGGCTTCATTCTGTCTTGGTGAGTTTTCTAGAAAACGAGTAATTTATGTGCTCAAACACACATCTTTCGTGACTTTTCAAGATTTGAACCTCCGTAACTTCGGCAAATGAGCTCCAAATACCTTCAAAATTTGACAACAGAATAACCTCGTGGAGCTCGTCATCATGACTCATAAGGCTTCATTCTGTCTTGGTGAGTTTTCTAGAAAACGAGTAATTTATGTGCTCAAACACACATCTTTCGTGACTTTTCAAGATTTGAACCTCCGTAACTTCGGCAAATGAGCTCAAAATACCTTCAAAATTTGACCACAGAATCACCTCTTTGATCTCTTCATCATGACTCATAAGGCTTCATTCTGTCTTGGTGAGTTTTCTAGAAAACGAGTAATTTATGTGCTCAAACACAAATCTTTCGTGACTTTTCAAGATTTGAACCTCCGTAACTTCGGCAAATGAGCTCCAAATACCTTCAAAATTTGACAACAGAATAACCTCATGGAGCTCGTCATCATGACTCATAAGGCTTCATTCTGTCTTGGTGAGTTTTCTAGAAAACGAGTAATTTATGTGCTCAAACACATATCTTTCGTGACTTTTCAAGATTTGAACCTCCGTAACTTCGGCAAATGAGCTCCAAATACCTTCAAAATTTGACAACAGAATTACCTTGTTGAGCTCTTCATCATGACTCATAAGGCTTCATTCTGTCTTGGTGAGTTTTCTAGAAAACGAGTAATTTATGTGTTCAAACACACATCTTTCGTGACTTTTCAAGATTTGAACCTCCGTAACTTCGGCAAATGAGCTCCAAATACCTTCAAAATTTGACAACAGAATAACCTCGTGGAGCTCGTCATCATGACTCATAAGGCTTCATTCTGTCTTGGTGAGTTTTCTAGAAAACGAGTAATTTATGTGCTCAAACACACATCTTTCGTGACTTTTCAAGATTTGAACCTTCGTAACTTCGGCAAATGAGCTCCAAATACTTTCAATATTTGACAACAGAATAACATCGTTGAGCACTTCATCATGACTCATAAGGCTTCATTCTGTCTTGGTGAGTTTTCTAGAAAACGAGTAATTTATGTGCTGAAACACACATCTTTCGTGACTTTTCAAGATTTGAACCTACGTAACTTCGGCAAATGAGCTCCAAATACCTTCAAAATTTGACAACAGAATTACCTCGTTGAGCACTTCATCATGACTCATAACGCTTCATTCTGTCTTGGTGAGTTTTCTAGAAAACGAGTAATTTATGTGCTCAAACACACATCTTTCGTGACTTTTCAAGATTTGAACCTACGTAACTTCGGCAAATGAGCTCCAAATACCTTCAAAATTTGACAACAGAATTACCTCGTTGAGCACTTCATCATGACTCATAACGCTTCATTCTGTCTTGGTGAGTTTTCTAGAAAACGAGTAATTTATGTGCTCAAACACACATCTTTCGTTACTTTTCAAGATTTGAACCTCCGTAACTTCGGCAAATGAGCTCCAAATACCTTCAAAATTTGACCACAGAATCACCTCTTTGATCTCTTCATCACGACTCATAAGGCTTCATTCTGTCTTGGTGAGTTTTCTAGAAAACGAGTAATTTATGTGCTCAAACACACATCTTTCGTGACTTTTCAAGATTTGAACCTCCGTAACTTCGGCAAATGAGCTCCAAATACCTTCAAAATTTGACCACAGAATCACCTCTTTGATCTCTTCATCATGACTCATAAGGCTTCATTCTGTCTTGGTGAGTTTTATAGAAAACGTGTAATTTATATGCGCAAACACACGTCTTTCTTGACTTTTCAAGATTTGAACCTCCGTAACTTCGGCAAATGAGCTCCAAATACCTTCAAAATTTGACAACAGAATAACCTCGTGGAGCTCGTCATCATGACTCATAAGGCTTCATTCTGTCTTGGTGAGTTTTCTAGAAAACGAGTAATTTATGTGCTGAAACACATATCTTTCGTGACTTTTCAAGATTTGAACCTCCGTAACTTCGGCAAATGAGCTCCAAATACCTTCAAAATTTGACAACAGAATTACCTTGTTGAGCTCTTCATCATGACTCATAAGGCTTCATTCTGTCTTGGTGAGTTTTCTAGAAAACGAGTAATTTATGTGCTCAAACACACATCTTTCGTGACTTTTCAAGATTTGAACCTCCGTAACTTCGGCAAATGAGCTCCAAATACCTTCAAAATTTGACAACAGAATAACCTCGTGGAGCTCGTCATCATGACTCATAAGGCTTCATTCTGTCTTGGTGAGTTTTCTAGAAAACGAATAATTTATGTGCTCAAACACACATCTTTCGTGACTTTTCAAGATTTGAACCTCCGTAACTTCGGCAAATGAGCTCCAAATACTTTCAATATTTGACAACAGAATAACCTCGTTGAGCACTTCATCATGACTCATAAGGCTTCATTCTGTCTTGGTGAGTTTTCTAGAAAACGAGTAATTTATGTGCTGAAACACACATCTTTCGTGACTTTTCAAGATTTGAACCTACGTAACTTCGGCAAATGAGCTCCAAATACCTTCAAAATTTGACAACAGAATTACCTCGTTGAGCACTTCATCATGACTCATAACGCTTCATTCTGTCTTGGTGAGTTTTCTAGAAAACGAGTAATTTATGTGCTGAAACACATATCTTTCGTGACTTTTCAAGATTTGAACCTTCGTAACTTCGGCAAATGAGCTCCAAATACCTTCAAAATTTGACCACAGAATCACCTCTTTGATCTCTTCATCATGACTCATAAGGCTTCATTCTGTCTTGGTGAGTTTTCTAGAAAACGTGTAATTTATGTGCTCAAACACACAACTTTCGTGACTTTTCAAGATTTGAACCTCCGTAACTTCGGCAAATGAGCTCCAAATACCTTCAAAACTTGACAACAGAATCACCTCGTGGAGCTCTTCATCATGACTCATAAGGCTTCATTGTATCTTGGTGAATTTTCTAGAAAACGAGTAAATTATGTGCTCAAACACACATCTTTCGTGACTTTTCAAGATTTGAACCTCCGTAACTTCGGCAAATGAGCTCCAAATACCTTCAAAATTTGACCACAGAATCACCTCTTTGAGCACTTCATCATTACTCATAAGGCTTCATTCTGTCTTGGTGAGTTTTCTAGAAAACGAGTAATTTATATGCTGAAACACACATCTTTCTTGACTTTTCAAGATTTAAACCTACGTAACTTCGGCAAATGAGCTCCAAATACCTTCAAAATTTGACAACAGAATAACCTCGTGGAGCTCGTCATCATGACTCATAAGGCTTCATTCTGTCTTGGTGAGTTTTCTAGAAAACGAGTAATTTATGTGCTCAAACACACATCTTTCGTGACTTTTCAAGATTTGAACCTACGTAACTTCGGCAAATGAGCTCCAAATGTCTTCAAAATTTGACAACAGAATTACCTTGTTGAGCTCTTCATCATGACTCATAAGGCTTCATTGTATCTTGGTGAGTTTTCTAGAAAACGAGTAATTTATGTGCTCAAACACACATCTTTCGTGACTTTTCAAGATTTGAAACTCCGTAACTTCGGCAAATGAGCTCCAAATACCTTCAAAATTTGACAACAGAATAACATCGTGGAGCTCGTCATCATGACTCATAAGGCTTCATTCTGTCTTGGTGAGTTTTCTAGAAAACGAGTAATTTATGTGCTCAAACACACATCTTTCGTGACTTTTCAAGATTTGAACCTACGTAACTTCGGCAAATGAGCTCCAAATGTCTTCAAAATTTGACAACAGAATTACCTTGTTGAGCTCTTCATCATGACTCATAAGGCTTCATTGTATCTTGGTGAGTTTTCTAGAAAACGAGTAATTTATGTGCTCAAACACACATCTTTCGTGACTTTTCAAGATTTGAAACTCCGTAACTTCGGCAAATGAGCTCCAAATACCTTCAAAATTTGACAACAGAATAACATCGTGGAGCTCGTCATCATGACTCATAAGGCTTCATTCTGTCTTGGTGAGTTTTCTAGAAAACGAGTAATTTATGTGCTCAAACACACATCTTTCGTGACTTTTCAAGATTTGAACCTACGTAACTTCGGCAAATGAGCTCCAAATGTCTTCAAAATTTGACAACAGAATTACCTTGTTGAGCTCTTCATCATGACTCATAAGGCTTCATTGTATCTTGGTGAGTTTTCTAGAAAACGAGTAATTTATGTGCTCAAACACACATCTTTCGTGACTTTTCAAGATTTGAACCTCCGTAACTTCGGCAAATGAGCTCAAAATACCTTCAAAATTTGACCACAGAATCACCTCTTTGATCTCTTCATCATGACTCATAAGGCTTCATTCTGTCTTGGTGAGTTTTCTAGAAAACGAGTAATTTATGTGCTCAAACACAAATCTTTCGTGACTTTTCAAGATTTGAACCTCCGTAACTTCGGCAAATGAGCTCCAAATACCTTCAAAATTTGACAACAGAATAACCTCATGGAGCTCGTCATCATGACTCATAAGGCTTCATTCTGTCTTGGTGAGTTTTCTAGAAAACGAGTAATTTATGTGCTCAAACACATATCTTTCGTGACTTTTCAAGATTTGAACCTCCGTAACTTCGGCAAATGAGCTCCAAATACCTTCAAAATTTGACAACAGAATTACCTTGTTGAGCTCTTCATCATGACTCATAAGGCTTCATTCTGTCTTGGTGAGTTTTCTAGAAAACGAGTAATTTATGTGTTCAAACACACATCTTTCGTGACTTTTCAAGATTTGAACCTCCGTAACTTCGGCAAATGAGCTCCAAATACCTTCAAAATTTGACAACAGAATAACCTCGTGGAGCTCGTCATCATGACTCATAAGGCTTCATTCTGTCTTGGTGAGTTTTCTAGAAAACGAGTAATTTATGTGCTCAAACACACATCTTTCGTGACTTTTCAAGATTTGAACCTTCGTAACTTCGGCAAATGAGCTCCAAATACTTTCAATATTTGACAACAGAATAACATCGTTGAGCACTTCATCATGACTCATAAGGCTTCATTCTGTCTTGGTGAGTTTTCTAGAAAACGAGTAATTTATGTGCTGAAACACACATCTTTCGTGACTTTTCAAGATTTGAACCTACGTAACTTCGGCAAATGAGCTCCAAATACCTTCAAAATTTGACAACAGAATTACCTCGTTGAGCACTTCATCATGACTCATAACGCTTCATTCTGTCTTGGTGAGTTTTCTAGAAAACGAGTAATTTATGTGCTCAAACACACATCTTTCGTGACTTTTCAAGATTTGAACCTACGTAACTTCGGCAAATGAGCTCCAAATACCTTCAAAATTTGACAACAGAATTACCTCGTTGAGCACTTCATCATGACTCATAACGCTTCATTCTGTCTTGGTGAGTTTTCTAGAAAACGAGTAATTTATGTGCTCAAACACACATCTTTCGTTACTTTTCAAGATTTGAACCTCCGTAACTTCGGCAAATGAGCTCCAAATACCTTCAAAATTTGACCACAGAATCACCTCTTTGATCTCTTCATCACGACTCATAAGGCTTCATTCTGTCTTGGTGAGTTTTCTAGAAAACGAGTAATTTATGTGCTCAAACACACATCTTTCGTGACTTTTCAAGATTTGAACCTCCGTAACTTCGGCAAATGAGCTCCAAATACCTTCAAAATTTGACCACAGAATCACCTCTTTGATCTCTTCATCATGACTCATAAGGCTTCATTCTGTCTTGGTGAGTTTTATAGAAAACGTGTAATTTATATGCGCAAACACACGTCTTTCTTGACTTTTCAAGATTTGAACCTCCGTAACTTCGGCAAATGAGCTCCAAATACCTTCAAAATTTGACAACAGAATAACCTCGTGGAGCTCGTCATCATGACTCATAAGGCTTCATTCTGTCTTGGTGAGTTTTCTAGAAAACGAGTAATTTATGTGCTGAAACACATATCTTTCGTGACTTTTCAAGATTTGAACCTCCGTAACTTCGGCAAATGAGCTCCAAATACCTTCAAAATTTGACAACAGAATTACCTTGTTGAGCTCTTCATCATGACTCATAAGGCTTCATTCTGTCTTGGTGAGTTTTCTAGAAAACGAGTAATTTATGTGCTCAAACACACATCTTTCGTGACTTTTCAAGATTTGAACCTCCGTAACTTCGGCAAATGAGCTCCAAATACCTTCAAAATTTGACAACAGAATAACCTCGTGGAGCTCGTCATCATGACTCATAAGGCTTCATTCTGTCTTGGTGAGTTTTCTAGAAAACGAATAATTTATGTGCTCAAACACACATCTTTCGTGACTTTTCAAGATTTGAACCTCCGTAACTTCGGCAAATGAGCTCCAAATACTTTCAATATTTGACAACAGAATAACCTCGTTGAGCACTTCATCATGACTCATAAGGCTTCATTCTGTCTTGGTGAGTTTTCTAGAAAACGAGTAATTTATGTGCTGAAACACACATCTTTCGTGACTTTTCAAGATTTGAACCTACGTAACTTCGGCAAATGAGCTCCAAATACCTTCAAAATTTGACAACAGAATTACCTCGTTGAGCACTTCATCATGACTCATAACGCTTCATTCTGTCTTGGTGAGTTTTCTAGAAAACGAGTAATTTATGTGCTGAAACACATATCTTTCGTGACTTTTCAAGATTTGAACCTTCGTAACTTCGGCAAATGAGCTCCAAATACCTTCAAAATTTGACCACAGAATCACCTCTTTGATCTCTTCATCATGACTCATAAGGCTTCATTCTGTCTTGGTGAGTTTTCTAGAAAACGTGTAATTTATGTGCTCAAACACACAACTTTCGTGACTTTTCAAGATTTGAACCTCCGTAACTTCGGCAAATGAGCTCCAAATACCTTCAAAACTTGACAACAGAATCACCTCGTGGAGCTCTTCATCATGACTCATAAGGCTTCATTGTATCTTGGTGAATTTTCTAGAAAACGAGTAAATTATGTGCTCAAACACACATCTTTCGTGACTTTTCAAGATTTGAACCTCCGTAACTTCGGCAAATGAGCTCCAAATACCTTCAAAATTTGACCACAGAATCACCTCTTTGAGCACTTCATCATTACTCATAAGGCTTCATTCTGTCTTGGTGAGTTTTCTAGAAAACGAGTAATTTATATGCTGAAACACACATCTTTCTTGACTTTTCAAGATTTAAACCTACGTAACTTCGGCAAATGAGCTCCAAATACCTTCAAAATTTGACAACAGAATAACCTCGTGGAGCTCGTCATCATGACTCATAAGGCTTCATTCTGTCTTGGTGAGTTTTCTAGAAAACGAGTAATTTATGTGCTCAAACACACATCTTTCGTGACTTTTCAAGATTTGAACCTACGTAACTTCGGCAAATGAGCTCCAAATGTCTTCAAAATTTGACAACAGAATTACCTTGTTGAGCTCTTCATCATGACTCATAAGGCTTCATTGTATCTTGGTGAGTTTTCTAGAAAACGAGTAATTTATGTGCTCAAACACACATCTTTCGTGACTTTTCAAGATTTGAAACTCCGTAACTTCGGCAAATGAGCTCCAAATACCTTCAAAATTTGACAACAGAATAACATCGTGGAGCTCGTCATCATGACTCATAAGGCTTCATTCTGTCTTGGTGAGTTTTCTAGAAAACGAGTAATTTATGTGCTCAAACACACATCTTTCGTGACTTTTCAAGATTTGAACCTACGTAACTTCGGCAAATGAGCTCCAAATGTCTTCAAAATTTGACAACAGAATTACCTTGTTGAGCTCTTCATCATGACTCATAAGGCTTCATTGTATCTTGGTGAGTTTTCTAGAAAACGAGTAATTTATGTGCTCAAACACACATCTTTCGTGACTTTTCAAGATTTGAAACTCCGTAACTTCGGCAAATGAGCTCCAAATACCTTCAAAATTTGACAACAGAATAACATCGTGGAGCTCGTCATCATGACTCATAAGGCTTCATTCTGTCTTGGTGAGTTTTCTAGAAAACGAGTAATTTATGTGCTCAAACACACATCTTTCGTGACTTTTCAAGATTTGAACCTACGTAACTTCGGCAAATGAGCTCCAAATGTCTTCAAAATTTGACAACAGAATTACCTTGTTGAGCTCTTCATCATGACTCATAAGGCTTCATTGTATCTTGGTGAGTTTTCTAGAAAACGAGTAATTTATGTGCTCAAACACACATCTTTCGTGACTTTTCAAGATTTGAACCTCCGTAACTTCGGCAAATGAGCTCCAAATACCTTCAAAATTTGACAACAGAATAACCTCGTGGAGCTCGTCATCATGACTCATAAGGCTTCATTCTGTCTTGGTGAGTTTTCTAGAAAACGATTAATTTATGTGCTCAAACACACATCTTTCGTGACTTTTCAAGATTTGAACCTACGTAACTTCGGCAAATGAGCTCCAAATGTCTTCAAAATTTGACAACAGAATTACCTTGTTGAGCTCTTTATCATGACTCATAAGGCTTCATTGTATCTTGGTGAGTTTTCTAGAAAACGAGTAATTTATGTGCTCAAACACACATCTTTCGTGACTTTTCAAGATTTGAACCTCCGTAACTTCGGCAAATGAGCTCCAAATACCTTCAAAATTTGACAACAGAATCACCTCTTGGAGCTCTTCATCATGACTCATAAGGCATCATTCTGTCTTGGTGAGTTTTCTAGAAAACGAGTAATTTATGTGCTCAAACACACATTTTTCGTGACTTTTCAAGATTTGAACCTCCGTAACTTCGGCAAATGAGCTCCAAATACCTTCAATATTTGACAACAGAATAACCTCGTGGAGCTCGTCATCATGACTCATAAGGCTTCATTCTGTCTTGGTGAGTTTTCTAGAAAACGAGTAATTTATGTGCTAAACACACATCTTTCGTGACTTTTCAAGATTTGAACCTCCGTAACTTCGGCAAATGAGCTCCAAATACCTTCAAAATTTGACCACAGAATCACCTCTTTGAGCACTTCATCATGACTCATAAGGCTTCATTCTGTCTTGGTGAGTTTTCTAGAAAACGAGTAATTTATGTGCTGAAACACACATCTTTCGTGACTTTTCAAGATTTGAACCTACGTAACTTCGGCAAATGAGCTCCAAATACCTTCAAAATTTGACAACAGAATAACCTCGTGGAGCTCGTCATCATGACTCATAAGGCTTCATTGTATCTTGGTGAATTTTCTAGAAAACGAGTAAATTAAGTGTTCAAACACACATCTTTCGTGACTTTTCCAGATTTGAACCTCCGTATCTTCGGCAAATGAGCTCCAAATACCTTCAAAATTTGACAACAGAATAACCTCGTGGAGCTCGTCATCATGACTCATAAGGCTTCATTCTGTCTTGGTGAGTTTTCTAGAAAACGTGTAATTTATGTGCTCAGACACACATCTTTCGTGACTTTTCAAGATTTGAACCTCCGTAACTTCGGCAAATGAGCTCCAAATGTCTTCAAAATTTGACAACAGAATTACCTTGTTGAGCTCTTCATCATGACTCATAAGGCTTCATTCTGTCTTGGTGAGTTTTCTAGAAAACGAGTAATTTATGTGCTCAAACACACATCTTTCGTGACTTTTCAAGATTTGAACCTCCGTAACTTCGGCAAATGAGCTCCAAATACCTTCAAAATTTGACCACAGAATCACCTCTTTGAGCACTTCATCATGACTCATAATGCTTCATTCTGTCTTGGTGAGTTTTCTAGAAAACGAGTAATTTATGTGCTCAAACACACATCTTTCGTGACTTTTCAAGATTTGAACCTCCGTAACTTCGGCAAATGAGCTCCAAATACCTTCAAAATTTGACAACAGAATAACCTCGTGGATCTCTTCATCATGACTCATAAGGCTTCATTGTATCTTGGTGAATTTTCTAGAAAACGAGTAAATTATGTGCTCAAACACACATCTTTCGTGACTTTTCAAGATTTGAACCTCCGTAACTTCGGCAAATGAGCTCCAAATACCTTCAAAATTTGACCACAGAATCACCTCTTTGAGCACTTCGTTATGACTCATAAGGCTTCATTCTGTCTTGATGAGTTTTCTAGAAAACGAGTAATTTATGTGCTCAAACACACATCTTTCGTGACTTTTCAAGATTTGAACCTACGTAACTTCGGCAAATGAGCTCCAAATACCTTCAAAATTTGACCACAGAATCACCTCTTTGATCTCTTCATCATGACTCATAAGGCTTCATTCTGTTTTGGTGAGTTTTCTAGAAAACGAGTAATTTATGTGCTCAAACACACATCTTTCGTGACTTTTCAAGATTTGAACCTACGTCACTTCGGCAAATGAGCTCCAAATACCTTCAAAATTTGACAACAGAATAACCTCGTTGAGCACTTCATCATGACTCATAAGGCTTCATTCTGTTTTGGTGAGTTTTCTAGAAAACGAGTAATTTATGTGCTCAAACACACATCTTTCGTGACTTTTCAAGATTTGAACCTCCGTAACTTCGGCAAATGAGCTCCAAATACCTTCAAAATTTGACAACAGAATAACCTCGTGGAGCTCGTCATCATGACTCATATGGCTTCATTCTGTCTTGGTGAGTTTTCTAGAAAACGAGTAATTTATGTGCTCAAACACACAACTTTCGTGACTTTTCCAGATTTGAACCTCCGTAACTTCGGCAAATGAGCTCCAAATACCTTCAAAATTTGACAACAGAATAACCTCGTGGAGCTCGTCATCATGACTCATAAGGCTTCATTCTGTCTTGGTGAGTTTTCTAGAAAACGAGTAATTTATGTGCTCCAACACACATCTTTCCTGACTTTTCAAGATTTGAATCTCAGGAACTTCGGCAAATGAGCTCCAAATACCTTCAAAATTTGACCACAGAATCACCTCTTTGAGCACTTCATCATGACTCATAAGGCTTCATTCTGTCTTGGTGAGTTTTCTAGAAAACGAGTAATTTATATGCTGAAACACACAGCTTTCTTGACTTTTCAAGATTTGAACCTACGTAACTTCGGCAAATGAGCTCCAAATACCTTCAAAATTTGACAACAGAATAACCTCGTGGAGCTCGTCGTCATGACTCATAAGGCTTGATTGTATCTTGGTGAATTTTCTAGAAAACGAGTAAATTAAGTGCTCAAACACACATCTTTCGTGAGTTTTCAAGATTTGAACCTCCGTAACTTCGGCAAATGAGCTCCAAATACCTTCAATATTTAATAACAGAATAACCTCGTTGAGCACTTCATCATGACTCATAATGCTTCATTCTATCTTGGTGAGTTTTCTAGAAAACGAGTAATTTATGTGCTGAAACACACATCTTTCGTGACTTTTCAAGATTTGAATCTCAGGAACTTCGGCAAATGAGCTCCAAATACCTTCAAAATTTGACCACAGAATCACCTCTTTGAGCACTTCATCATGACTCATAAGGCTTCATTCTGTCTTGGTGAGTTTTCTAGAAAACGAGTAATTTATGTGCTCAAACACACATCTTTCGTGACTTTTCAAGATTTGAACCTCCGTAACTTCGGCAAATGAGCTCCAAATACCTTCAAAATTTGACAACAGAATAACCTCGTGGAGCTCGTCATCATGACTCATAAGGCTTCATTCTGTCTTGGTGAGTTTTCTAGAAAACGAGTAATTTATGTGCTCAAACACACATCTTTCGTGACTTTTCAAGATTTGAACCTCCGTAACTTCGGCAAATGAGCTCCAAATACCTTCAAAACTTGACAACAGAATCACCTCGTGGAGCTCTTCATCATGACTCATAAGGCTTCATTGTATCTTGGTGAATTTTCTAGAAAACGAGTAAATTATGTGCTCACACACACATCTTTCGTGACCTTTCAAGATTTGAACCTCCGTAACTTCGGCAAATGAGCTCCAAATACCTTCAAAATTTGACCACAGAATCACCTCTTTGATCTCTTCATCATGACTCATAAGGCTTCATTCTGTCTTGGTGAGTTTTCTAGAAAACGAGTAATTTATGTGCTCAAACACACATCTTTCGTGACTTTTCAAGATTTGAACCTCCGTAACTTCGGCAAATGAGCTCCAAATACCTCCAAAATTTGACCACAGAATCACCTCTTTGAGCACTTCATCATGACTCATAAGGCTTCATTCTATCTTGGTGAGTTTTCTAGAAAACGTGTAATTTATATGCGCAAACACACGTCTTTCTTGACTTTTCAAGATTTGAACCTCCGTAACTTCGGCAAATGAGCTCCAAATACCTTCAACATTTGACAACAGAATAACCTCGTGGAGCTCGTCATCATGACTCATAAGGCTTCATTCTGTCTTGGTGAGTTTTCTAGAAAACGAGTAATTTATGTGCTCAAACACATATCTTTCGTGACTTTTCAATATTTGAACCTCCGTAACTTCGGCAAATGAGCTCCAAATACCTTCAAAATTTGACAACAGAATTACCTTGTTGAGCTCTTCATCATGACTCATAAGGCTTCATTCTGTCTTGGTGAGTTTTCTAGAAAACGAGTAATTTATGTGCTCAAACACACATCTTTCGTGACTTTTCAAGATTTGAACCTCCGTAACTTCGGCAAATGAGCTCCAAATACCTTCAAAATTTGACAACAGAATAACCTCGTGGAGCTCGTCATCATGACTCATAAGGCTTCATTCTGTCTTGGTGAGTTTTCTAGAAAACGAGTAATTTATGTGCTCAAACACACATCTTTCGTGACTTTTCAAGATTTGAACCTCCGTAACTTCGGCAAATGAGCTCCAAATACTTTCAATATTTGACAACAGAATAACCTCGTTGAGCACTTCATCATGACTCATAAGACTTCATTCTGTCTTGGTGAGTTTTCTAGAAAACGAGTAATTTATGTGCTGAAACACACATCTTTCGTGACTTTTCAAGATTTGAACCTACGTAACTTCGGCAAATGAGCTCCAAATACCTTCAAAATTTGACAACAGAATTACCTCGTTGAGCACTTCATCATGACTCATAACGCTTCATTCTGTCTTGGTGAGTTTTCTAGAAAACGAGTAATTTATGTGCTGAAACACATATCTTTCGTGACTTTTCAAGATTTGAACCTCCGTAACTTCGGCAAATGAGCTCCAAATACTTTCAATATTTGACAACAGAATAACCTCGTTGAGCACTTCATCATGACTCATAAGGCTTCATTCTGTCTTGGTGAGTTTTCTAGAAAACGAGTAATTTATGTGCTCAAACACATATCTTTCGTGACTTTTCAAGATTTGAACCTCCGTAACTTCGGCAAATGAGCTCCAAATACCTTCAAAATTTGACAACAGAATAACCTCGTTGAGCACTTCATCATGACTCATAAGGCTTCATTCTGTTTTGGTGAGTTTTCTAGAAAACGAGTAATTTATGTGCTCAAACACACATCTTTCGTGACTTTTCAAGATTTGAACCTCCGTAACTTCGGCAAATGAGCTCCAAATACCTTCAAAATTTGACAACAGAATAACCTCGTTGAGCACTTCATCATGACTCATAAGGCTTCATTCTGTTTTGGTGAGTTTTCTAGAAAACGAGTAATTTATGTGCTCAAACACACATCTTTCGTGACTTTTCAAGATTTGAACCTCCGTAACTTCGGCAAATGAGCTCCAAATACCTTCAAAATTTGACAACAGAATAACCTCGTGGAGCTCGTCATCATGACTCATAAGGCTTCATTCTGTCTTGGTCAGTTTTCTAGAAAACGAGTAATTTATGTGCTCAAACACACATCTTTCGTGACTTTTCAAGATTTGAACCTCCGTAACTTCGGCAAATGAGCTCCAAATACCTTCAAAATTTGACAACAGAATAACCTCGTGGAGCTCGTCATCATGACTCATAAGGCTTCATTCTGTCTTGGTGAGTTTTCTAGAAAACGAGTAATTTATGTGCTCAAACACACATCTTTCGTGACTTTTCAAGATTTGAACCTCCGTAACTTCGGCAAATGAGCTCAAAATACCTTCAAAATTTGACCACAGAATCACCTCTTTGATCTCTTCATCATGACTCATAAGGCTTCATTCTGTCTTGGTGAGTTTTCTAGAAAACGAGTAATTTATGTGCTCAAACACACATCTTTCGTGACTTTTCAAGATTTGAACCTCCGTAACTTCGGCAAATGAGCTCCAAATACCTTCAATATTTGACAACAGAATAACCTCGTTGAGCACTTCATCATGACTCATAAGGCTTCATTCTGTCTTGGTGAGTTTTCTAGAAAACGTGTAATTTATATGCGCAAACACACGTCTTTCTTGACTTTTCAAGATTTGAACCTCCGTAACTTCGGCAAATGAGCTCCAAATACCTCCAAAATTTGACCACAGAATCACCTCTTTGAGCACTTCATCATGACTCATAAGGCTTCATTCTGTCTTGGTGAGTTTTCTAGAAAACGAGTAATTTATGTGCTCAAACACACATCTTTCGTGACTTTTCAAGATTTGAACCTCCGTAACTTCGGCAAATGAGCTCCAAATACCTTCAAAATTTGACAACAGAATAACCTCGTGGAGCTCGTCATCATGACTCATAAGGCTTCATTCTGTCTTGGTGAGTTTTCTAGAAAACGAGTAATTTATGTGCTCAAACACACATCTTTCGTGACTTTTCAAGATTTGAACCTCCGTAACTTCGGCAAATGAGCTCCAAATACCTTCAAAATTTGACAACAGAATAACCTCGTGGAGCTCGTCATCATGACTCATAAGGCTTCATTCTGTCTTGGTCAGTTTTCTAGAAAACGAGTAATTTATGTGCTCAAACACACATCTTTCGTGACTTTTCAAGATTTGAACCTCCGTAACTTCGGCAAATGAGCTCCAAATACCTTCAAAATTTGACAACAGAATAACCTCGTGGAGCTCGTCATCATGACTCATAAGGCTTCATTCTGTCTTGGTGAGTTTTCTAGAAAACGAGTAATTTATGTGCTCAAACACACATCTTTCGTGACTTTTCAAGATTTGAACCTCCGTAACTTCGGCAAATGAGCTCCAAATACTTTCAATATTTGACAACAGAATAACATCGTTGAGCACTTCATCATGACTCATAAGGCTTCATTCTGTCTTGGTGAGTTTTCTAGAAAACGAGTAATTTATGTGCTGAAACACACATCTTTCGTGACTTTTCAAGATTTGAACCTACGTAACTTCGGCAAATGAGCTCCAAATACCTTCAAAATTTGACAACAGAATTACCTCGTTGAGCACTTCATCATGACTCATAACGCTTCATTCTGTCTTGGTGAGTTTTCTAGAAAACGAGTAATTTATGTGCTCAAACACACATCTTTCGTGACTTTTCAAGATTTGAACCTACGTAACTTCGGCAAATGAGCTCCAAATACCTTCAAAATTTGACAACAGAATTACCTCGTTGAGCACTTCATCATGACTCATAACGCTTCATTCTGTCTTGGTGAGTTTTCTAGAAAACGAGTAATTTATGTGCTCAAACACACATCTTTCGTTACTTTTCAAGATTTGAACCTCCGTAACTTCGGCAAATGAGCTCCAAATACCTTCAAAATTTGACCACAGAATCACCTCTTTGATCTCTTCATCATGACTCATAAGGCTTCATTCTGTCTTGGTGAGTTTTCTAGAAAACGAGTAATTTATGTGCTCAAACACACATCTTTCGTGACTTTTCAAGATTTGAACCTCCGTAACTTCGGCAAATGAGCTCCAAATACCTTCAAAATTTGACCACAGAATCACCTCTTTGATCTCTTCATCATGACTCATAAGGCTTCATTCTGTCTTGGTGAGTTTTATAGAAAACGTGTAATTTATATGCGCAAACACACGTCTTTCTTGACTTTTCAAGATTTGAACCTCCGTAACTTCGGCAAATGAGCTCCAAATACCTTCAAAATTTGACAACAGAATAACCTCGTGGAGCTCGTCATCATGACTCATAAGGCTTCATTCTGTCTTGGTGAGTTTTCTAGAAAACGAGTAATTTATGTGCTGAAACACATATCTTTCGTGACTTTTCAAGATTTGAACCTCCGTAACTTCGGCAAATGAGCTCCAAATACCTTCAAAATTTGACAACAGAATTACCTTGTTGAGCTCTTCATCATGACTCATAAGGCTTCATTCTGTCTTGGTGAGTTTTCTAGAAAACGAGTAATTTATGTGCTCAAACACACATCTTTCGTGACTTTTCAAGATTTGAACCTCCGTAACTTCGGCAAATGAGCTCCAAATACCTTCAAAATTTGACAACAGAATAACCTCGTGGAGCTCGTCATCATGACTCATAAGGCTTCATTCTGTCTTGGTGAGTTTTCTAGAAAACGAATAATTTATGTGCTCAAACACACATCTTTCGTGACTTTTCAAGATTTGAACCTCCGTAACTTCGGCAAATGAGCTCCAAATACTTTCAATATTTGACAACAGAATAACCTCGTTGAGCACTTCATCATGACTCATAAGGCTTCATTCTGTCTTGGTGAGTTTTCTAGAAAACGAGTAATTTATGTGCTGAAACACACATCTTTCGTGACTTTTCAAGATTTGAACCTACGTAACTTCGGCAAATGAGCTCCAAATACCTTCAAAATTTGACAACAGAATTACCTCGTTGAGCACTTCATCATGACTCATAACGCTTCATTCTGTCTTGGTGAGTTTTCTAGAAAACGAGTAATTTATGTGCTGAAACACATATCTTTCGTGACTTTTCAAGATTTGAACCTTCGTAACTTCGGCAAATGAGCTCCAAATACCTTCAAAATTTGACCACAGAATCACCTCTTTGATCTCTTCATCATGACTCATAAGGCTTCATTCTGTCTTGGTGAGTTTTCTAGAAAACGAGTAATTTATGTGCTCAAACACACATCTTTCGTGACTTTTCAAGATTTGAACCTCCGTAACTTCGGCAAATGAGCTCCAAATACCTCCAAAATTTGACCACAGAATCACCTCTTTGAGCACTTCATCATGACTCATAAGGCTTCATTCTGTCTTGGTGAGTTTTCTAGAAAACGTGTAATTTATATGCGCAAACACACGTCTTTCTTGACTTTTCAAGATTTGAACCTCCGTAACTTCGGCAAATGAGCTCCAAATACCTTCAAAATTTGACAACAGAATAACCTCGTGGAGCTCGTCATCATGACTCATAAGGCTTCATTCTGTCATGGTGAGTTTTCTAGAAAACGAGTAATTTATGTGCCCAAACACACATCTTTCGTGACTTTTCAAGATTTGAACCTCCGTAACTTCGGCAAATGAGCTCCAAATACCTTCAAAATTTGACAACAGAATAACCTCGTGGAGCTCGTCATCATGACTCATAAGGCTTCATTCTGTCTTGGTGAGTTTTCTAGAAAACGAGTAATTTATGTGCTCAAACACACATCTTTCGTGACTTTTCAAGATTTGAACCTCCGTAACTTCGGCAAATGAGCTCCAAATACCTTCAAAATTTGACAACAGCATTACCTTGTTGAGCTCTTCATCATGACTCATAAGGCTTCATTCTGTCTTGGTGAGTTTTCTAGAAAACGAGTAATTTATGTGCTCAAACACACATCTTTCGTGACTTTTCAAGATTTGAACCTCCGTAACTTCGGCAAATGAGCTCCAAATACCTTCAAAATTTGACAACAGAATAACCTCGTGGAGCTCGTCATCATGACTCATAAGGCTTCATTCTGTCTTGGTGAGTTTTCTAGAAAACGAGTAATTTATGTGCTCAAACACACATCTTTCGTGACTTTTCAAGATTTGAACCTCCGTAACTTCGGCAAATGAGCTCCAAATACCTTCAAAATTTGACAACAGAATAACCTCGTGGAGCTCGTCATCATGACTCATAAGGCTTCATTCTGTCTTGGTGAGTTTTCTAGAAAACGAGTAATTTATGTGCTCAAACACACATCTTTCGTGACTTTTCAAGATTTGAACCTCCGTAACTTCGGCAAATGAGCTCCAAATACTTTCAATATTTGACAACAGAATAACCTCGTTGAGCACTTCATCATGACTCATAAGGCTTCATTCTGTCTTGGTGAGTTTTCTAGAAAACGAGTAATTTATGTGCTCAAACACACATCTTTCGTGACTTTTCAAGATTTGAACCTCCGTAACTTCGGCAAATGAGCTCCAAATACCTTCAAAATTTGACAACAGAATAACCTCGTGGAGCTCGTCATCATGACTCATAAGGCTTCATTCTGTCTTGGTGAGTTTTCTAGAAAACGAGTAATTTATGTGCTCAAACACACATCTTTCGTGACTTTTCAAGATTTGAACCTCCGTAACTTCGGCAAATGAGCTCCAAATACCTTCAAAATTTGACAACAGAATTACCTTGTTGAGCTCTTCATCATGACTCATAAGGCTTCATTCTGTCTTGGTGAGTTTTCTAGAAAACGAGTAATTTATGTGCTCAAACACATATCTTTCGTGACTTTTCAAGATTTGAACCTCCGTAACTTCGGCAAATGAGCTCCAAATACCTTCAAAATTTGACAACAGAATTACCTTGTTGAGCTCGTCATCATGACTCATAAGGCTTCATTCTGTCTTGGTGAGTTTTCTAGAAAACGAGTAATTTATGTGCTCAAACACATATCTTTCGTGACTTTTCAAGATTTGAACCTCCGTAACTTCGGCAAATGAGCTCCAAATACCTTCAAAATTTGACAACAGAATTACCTTGTTGAGCTCTTCATCATGACTCATAAGGCTTCATTCTGTCTTGGTGAGTTTTCTAGAAAACGAGTAATTTATGTGCTCAAACACACATCTTTCGTGACTTTTCAAGATTTGAACCTCCGTAACTTCGGCAAATGAGCTCCAAATACCTTCAAAATTTGACAACAGAATAACCTCGTGGAGCTCGTCATCATGACTCATAAGGCTTCATTCTGTCTTGGTGAGTTTTCTAGAAAACGAGTAATTTATGTGCTCAAACACACATCTTTCGTGACTTTTCAAGATTTGAACCTCCGTAACTTCGGCAAATGAGCTCCAAATACCTTCAAAATTTGACAACAGAATAACCTCGTGGAGCTCGTCATCATGACTCATAAGGCTTCATTCTGTCTTGGTGAGTTTTCTAAAAAACGAGTAATTTATGTGCTCAAACACACATCTTTCGTGACTTTTCAAGATTTGAACCTCCGTAACTTCGGCAAATGAGCTCCAAATACCTCCAAAATTTGACCACAGAATCACCTCTTTGAGCACTTCATCATGACTCATAAGGCTTCATTCTGTCTTGGTGAGTTTTCTAGAAAACGTGTAATTTATATGCGCAAACACACGTCTTTCTTGACTTTTCAAGATTTGAACCTCCGTAACTTCGGCAAATGAGCTCCAAATACCTTCAAAATTTGACAACAGAATAACCTCGTGGAGCTCGTCATCATGACTCATAAGGCTTCATTCTGTCTTGGTCAGTTTTCTAGAAAACGAGTAATTTATGTGCTCAAACACACATCTTTCGTGACTTTTCAAGATTTGAACCTCCGTAACTTCGGCCAATGAGCTCCAAATACCTTCAAAATTTGACAACAGAATAACCTCGTGGAGCTCGTCATCATGACTCATAAGGCTTCATTCTGTCTTGGTGAGTTTTCTAGAAAACGAGTAATTTATGTGCTCAAACACACATCTTTCGTGACTTTTCAAGATTTGAACCTCCGTAACTTCGGCAAATGAGCTCCAAATACTTTCAATATTTGACAACAGAATAACCTCGTTGAGCACTTCATCATGACTCATAAGGCTTCATTCTGTCTTGGTGAGTTTTCTAGAAAACGAGTAATTTATGTGCTCAAACACACATCTTTCGTGACTTTTCAAGATTTGAACCTCCGTAACTTCGGCAAATGAGCTCAAAATACCTTCAAAATTTGACCACAGAATCACCTCTTTGATCTCTTCATCATGACTCATAAGGCTTCATTCTGTCTTGGTGAGTTTTCTAGAAAACGAGTAATTTATGTGCTCAAACACACATCTTTCGTGACTTTTCAAGATTTGAACCTCCGTAACTTCGGCAAATGAGCTCCAAATACCTTCAATATTTGACAACAGAATAACCTCGTTGAGCACTTCATCATGACTCATAAGGCTTCATTCTGTCTTGGTGAGTTTTCTAGAAAACGTGTAATTTATATGCGCAAACACACGTCTTTCTTGACTTTTCAAGATTTGAACCTCCGTAACTTCGGCAAATGAGCTCCAAATACCTCCAAAATTTGACCACAGAATCACCTCTTTGAGCACTTCATCATGACTCATAAGGCTTCATTCTGTCTTGGTGAGTTTTCTAGAAAACGTGTAATTTATATGCGCAAACACACGTCTTTCTTGACTTTTCAAGATTTGAACCTCCGTAACTTCGGCAAATGAGCTCCAAATACCTTCAAAATTTGACAACAGAATAACCTCGTTGAGCACTTCATCATGACTCATAAGGCTTCATTCTGTTTTGGTGAGTTTTCTAGAAAACGAGTAATTTATGTGCTCAAACACACATCTTTCGTGACTTTTCAAGATTTGAACCTCCGTAACTTCGGCCAATGAGCTCCAAATACCTTCAAAATTTGACAACAGAATAACCTCGTGGAGCTCGTCATCATGACTCATAAGGCTTCATTCTGTCTTGGTGAGTTTTCTAGAAAACGAGTAATTTATGTGCTCAAACACACATCTTTCGTGACTTTTCAAGATTTGAACCTCCGTAACTTCGGCAAATGAGCTCCAAATACTTTCAATATTTGACAACAGAATAACCTCGTTGAGCACTTCATCATGACTCATAAGGCTTCATTCTGTCTTGGTGAGTTTTCTAGAAAACGAGTAATTTATGTGCTCAAACACACATCTTTCGTGACTTTTCAAGATTTGAACCTCCGTAACTTCGGCAAATGAGCTCCAAATACCTTCAAAATTTGACAACAGAATAACCTCGTGGAGCTCGTCATCATGACTCATAAGGCTTCATTCTGTCTTGGTGAGTTTTCTAGAAAACGAGTAATTTATGTGCTCAAACACACATCTTTCGTGACTTTTCAAGATTTGAACCTCCGTAACTTCGGCAAATGAGCTCCAAATACCTTCAATATTTGACAACAGAATAACCTCGTTGAGCACTTCATCATGACTCATAAGGCTTCATTCTGTCTTGGTGAGTTTTCTAGAAAACGAGTAATTTATGTGCTCAAACACACAACTTTCGTGACCTTTCAAGATTTGAACCTCCGTAACTTCGGCAAATGAGCTCCAAATACCTCCAAAATTTGACCACAGAATCACCTCTTTGAGCACTTCATCATGACTCATAAGGCTTCATTCTGTCTTGGTGAGTTTTCTAGAAAACGTGTAATTTATATGCTCAAACACACGTTTTTCTTGACTTTTCAAGATTTGAACCTCCGTAACTTCGGCAAATGAGCTCCAAATACCTTCAAAATTTGACAACAGAATAACCTCGTTGAGCACTTCATCATGACTCATAAGGCTTCATTCTGTCTTGGTGAGTTTTCTAGAAAACGAGTAATTTATGTGCTCAAACACACGTTTTTCTTGACTTTTCAAGATTTGAACCTCCGTAACTTCGGCAAATGAGCTCCAAATACTTTCAATATTTGACAACAGAATAACCTCGTTGAGCACTTCATCATGACTCATAAGGCTTCATTCTGTCTTGGTGAGTTTTCTAGAAAACGAGTAATTTATGTGCTCAAACACACATCTTTCGTGACTTTTCAAGATTTGAACCTCCGTAACTTCGGCAAATGAGCTCCAAATACCTTCAAAATTTGACAACAGAATAACCTCGTGGAGCTCGTCATCATGACTCATAAGGCTTCATTCTGTCTTGGTGAGTTTTCTAGAAAACGTGTAATTTATATGCTCAAACACACGTTTTTCTTGACTTTTCAAGATTTGAACCTCCGTAACTTCGGCAAATGAGCTCCAAATACTTTCAATATTTGACAACAGAATAACCTCGTTGAGCACTTCATCATGACTCATAAGGCTTCATTCTGTCTTGGTGAGTTTTCTAGAAAACGAGTAATTTATGTGCTCAAACACACATCTTTCGTGACTTTTCAAGATTTGAACCTCCGTAACTTCGGCAAATGAGCTCCAAATACCTTCAAAATTTGACAACAGAATAACCTCGTGGAGCTCGTCATCATGACTCATAAGGCTTCATTCTGTCTTGGTGAGTTTTCTAGAAAACGAGTAATTTATGTGCTCAAACACACGTCTTTCGTGACCTTTCAAGATTTGAACCTCCGTAACTTCGGCAAATGAGCTCCAAATACCTTCAAAATTTGACAACAGAATAACCTCGTGGAGCTCGTCATCATGACTCATAAGGCTTCATTCTGTCTTGGTGAGTTTTCTAGAAAACGAGTAATTTATGTGCTCAAACACACATCTTTCGTGACATTTCAAGATTTGAACCTCCGTAACTTCGGCAAATGAGCTCCAAATACCTTCAAAATTTGACAACAGAATAACCTCGTGGAGCTCGTCATCATGACTCATAAGGCTTCATTCTGTCTTGGTGAGTTTTCTAGAAAACGAGTAATTTATGTGCTCAAACACATATCTTTCGTGACTTTTCAAGATTTGAACCTCCGTAACTTCGGCAAATGAGCTCCAAATACCTTCAAAATTTGACAACAGAATTACCTTGTTGAGCTCTTCATCATGACTCATAAGGCTTCATTCTGTCTTGGTGAGTTTTCTAGAAAACGAGTAATTTATGTGCTCAAACACACATCTTTCGTGACTTTTCAAGATTTGAACCTCCGTAACTTCGGCAAATGAGCTCCAAATACCTTCAAAATTTGACAACAGAATAACCTCGTGGAGCTCGTCATCATGACTCATAAGGCTTCATTCTGTCTTGGTGAGTTTTCTAGAAAACGAGTAATTTATGTGCTCAAACACACATCTTTCGTGACTTTTCAAGATTTGAACCTCCGTAACTTCGGCAAATGAGCTCCAAATACTTTCAATATTTGACAACAGAATAACCTCGTTGAGCACTTCATCATGACTCATAAGGCTTCATTCTGTCTTGGTGAGTTTTCTAGAAAACGAGTAATTTATGTGCTGAAACACACATCTTTCGTGACTTTTCAAGATTTGAACCTACGTAACTTCGGCAAATGAGCTCCAAATACCTTCAAAATTTGACAACAGAATTACCTCGTTGAGCACTTCATCATGACTCATAACGCTTCATTCTGTCTTGGTGAGTTTTCTAGAAAACGAGTAATTTATGTGCTGAAACACATATCTTTCGTGACTTTTCAAGATTTGAACCTTCGTAACTTCGGCAAATGAGCTCCAAATACCTTCAAAATTTGACCACAGAATCACCTCTTTGATCTCTTCATCATGACTCATAAGGCTTCATTCTGTCTTGGTGAGTTTTCTAGAAAACGAGTAATTTATGTGCTCAAACACACATCTTTCGTGACTTTTCAAGATTTGAACCTCCGTAACTTCGGCAAATGAGCTCCAAATACCTTCAAAATTTGACAACAGAATTACCTTGTTGAGCTCTTCATCATGACTCATAAGGCTTCATTCTGTCTTGGTGAGTTTTCTAGAAAACGAGTAATTTATGTGCTCAAACACACATCTTTCGTGACTTTTCAAGATTTGAACCTCCGTAACTTCGGCAAATGAGCTCCAAATACCTTCAAAATTTGACAACAGAATAACCTCGTGGAGCTCGTCATCATGACTCATAAGGCTTCATTCTGTCTTGGTGAGTTTTCTAGAAAACGAGTAATTTATGTGCTCAAACACACATCTTTCGTGACTTTTCAAGATTTGAACTTCCGTAACTTCGGCAAATGAGCTCCAAATACCTTCAAAATTTGACAACAGAATAACCTCGTGGAGCTCGTCATCATGACTCATAAGGCTTCATTCTGTCTTGGTGAGTTTTCTAGAAAACGAGTAATTTATGTGCTCAAACACACATCTTTCGTGACATTTCAAGATTTGAACCTCCGTAACTTCGGCAAATGAGCTCCAAATACCTTCAAAATTTGACAACAGAATAACCTCGTGGAGCTCGTCATCATGACTCATAAGGCTTCATTCTGTCTTGGTGAGTTTTCTAGAAAACGAGTAATTTATGTGCTCAAACACATATCTTTCGTGACTTTTCAAGATTTGAACCTCCGTAACTTCGGCAAATGAGCTCCAAATACCTTCAAAATTTGACAACAGAATTACCTTGTTGAGCTCTTCATCATGACTCATAAGGCTTCATTCTGTCTTGGTGAGTTTTCTAGAAAACGAGTAATTTATGTGCTCAAACACACATCTTTCGTGACTTTTCAAGATTTGAACCTCCGTAACTTCGGCAAATGAGCTCCAAATACCTTCAAAATTTGACAACAGAATAACCTCGTGGAGCTCGTCATCATGACTCATAAGGCTTCATTCTGTCTTGGTGAGTTTTCTAGAAAACGAGTAATTTATGTGCTCAAACACACATCTTTCGTGACTTTTCAAGATTTGAACCTCCGTAACTTCGGCAAATGAGCTCCAAATACTTTCAATATTTGACAACAGAATAACCTCGTTGAGCACTTCATCATGACTCATAAGGCTTCATTCTGTCTTGGTGAGTTTTCTAGAAAACGAGTAATTTATGTGCTCAAACACACATCTTTCGTGACTTTTCAAGATTTGAACCTCCGTAACTTCGGCAAATGAGCTCCAAATACCTTCAAAATTTGACAACAGAATAACCTCGTGGAGCTCGTCATCATGACTCATAAGGCTTCATTCTGTCTTGGTGAGTTTTCTAGAAAACGAGTAATTTATGTGCTCAAACACACGTCTTTCGTGACCTTTCAAGATTTGAACCTCCGTAACTTCGGCAAATGAGCTCCAAATACCTTCAAAATTTGACAACAGAATAACCTCGTGGAGCTCGTCATCATGACTCATAAGGCTTCATTCTGTCTTGGTGAGTTTTCTAGAAAACGAGTAATTTATGTGCTCAAACACACATCTTTCGTGACATTTCAAGATTTGAACCTCCGTAACTTCGGCAAATGAGCTCCAAATACCTTCAAAATTTGACAACAGAATAACCTCGTGGAGCTCGTCATCATGACTCATAAGGCTTCATTCTGTCTTGGTGAGTTTTCTAGAAAACGAGTAATTTATGTGCTCAAACACATATCTTTCGTGACTTTTCAAGATTTGAACCTCCGTAACTTCGGCAAATGAGCTCCAAATACCTTCAAAATTTGACAACAGAATTACCTTGTTGAGCTCTTCATCATGACTCATAAGGCTTCATTCTGTCTTGGTGAGTTTTCTAGAAAACGAGTAATTTATGTGCTCAAACACACATCTTTCGTGACTTTTCAAGATTTGAACCTCCGTAACTTCGGCAAATGAGCTCCAAATACCTTCAAAATTTGACAACAGAATAACCTCGTGGAGCTCGTCATCATGACTCATAAGGCTTCATTCTGTCTTGGTGAGTTTTCTAGAAAACGAGTAATTTATGTGCTCAAACACACATCTTTCGTGACTTTTCAAGATTTGAACCTCCGTAACTTCGGCAAATGAGCTCCAAATACTTTCAATATTTGACAACAGAATAACCTCGTTGAGCACTTCATCATGACTCATAAGGCTTCATTCTGTCTTGGTGAGTTTTCTAGAAAACGAGTAATTTATGTGCTGAAACACACATCTTTCGTGACTTTTCAAGATTTGAACCTACGTAACTTCGGCAAATGAGCTCCAAATACCTTCAAAATTTGACAACAGAATTACCTCGTTGAGCACTTCATCATGACTCATAACGCTTCATTCTGTCTTGGTGAGTTTTCTAGAAAACGAGTAGTTTATGTGCTGAAACACATATCTTTCGTGACTTTTCAAGATTTGAACCTTCGTAACTTCGGCAAATGAGCTCCAAATACCTTCAAAATTTGACCACAGAATCACCTCTTTGATCTCTTCATCATGACTCATAAGGCTTCATTCTGTCTTGGTGAGTTTTCTAGAAAACGAGTAATTTATGTGCTCAAACACACATCTTTCGTGACTTTTCAAGATTTGAACCTCCGTAACTTCGGCAAATGAGCTCCAAATACCTTCAAAATTTGACAACAGAATTACCTTGTTGAGCTCTTCATCATGACTCATAAGGCTTCATTCTGTCTTGGTGAGTTTTCTAGAAAACGAGTAATTTATGTGCTCAAACACACATCTTTCGTGACTTTTCAAGATTTGAACCTCCGTAACTTCGGCAAATGAGCTCCAAATACCTTCAAAATTTGACAACAGAATAACCTCGTGGAGCTCGTCATCATGACTCATAAGGCTTCATTCTGTCTTGGTGAGTTTTCTAGAAAACGAGTAATTTATGTGCTCAAACACACATCTTTCGTGACTTTTCAAGATTTGAACTTCCGTAACTTCGGCAAATGAGCTCCAAATACCTTCAAAATTTGACAACAGAATAACCTCGTGGAGCTCGTCATCATGACTCATAAGGCTTCATTCTGTCTTGGTGAGTTTTCTAGAAAACGAGTAATTTATGTGCTCAAACACACATCTTTCGTGACATTTCAAGATTTGAACCTCCGTAACTTCGGCAAATGAGCTCCAAATACCTTCAAAATTTGACAACAGAATAACCTCGTGGAGCTCGTCATCATGACTCATAAGGCTTCATTCTGTCTTGGTGAGTTTTCTAGAAAACGAGTAATTTATGTGCTCAAACACATATCTTTCGTGACTTTTCAAGATTTGAACCTCCGTAACTTCGGCAAATGAGCTCCAAATACCTTCAAAATTTGACAACAGAATTACCTTGTTGAGCTCTTCATCATGACTCATAAGGCTTCATTCTGTCTTGGTGAGTTTTCTAGAAAACGAGTAATTTATGTGCTCAAACACACATCTTTCGTGACTTTTCAAGATTTGAACCTCCGTAACTTCGGCAAATGAGCTCCAAATACCTTCAAAATTTGACAACAGAATAACCTCGTGGAGCTCGTCATCATGACTCATAAGGCTTCATTCTGTCTTGGTGAGTTTTCTAGAAAACGAGTAATTTATGTGCTCAAACACACATCTTTCGTGACTTTTCAAGATTTGAACCTCCGTAACTTCGGCAAATGAGCTCCAAATACTTTCAATATTTGACAACAGAATAACCTCGTTGAGCACTTCATCATGACTCATAAGGCTTCATTCTGTCTTGGTGAGTTTTCTAGAAAACGAGTAATTTATGTGCTGAAACACACATCTTTCGTGACTTTTCAAGATTTGAACCTACGTAACTTCGGCAAATGAGCTCCAAATACCTTCAAAATTTGACAACAGAATTACCTCGTTGAGCACTTCATCATGACTCATAACGCTTCATTCTGTCTTGGTGAGTTTTCTAGAAAACGAGTAATTTATGTGCTGAAACACATATCTTTCGTGACTTTTCAAGATTTGAACCTTCGTAACTTCGGCAAATGAGCTCCAAATACCTTCAAAATTTGACCACAGAATCACCTCTTTGATCTCTTCATCATGACTCATAAGGCTTCATTCTGTCTTGGTGAGTTTTCTAGAAAACGAGTAATTTATGTGCTCAAACACACATCTTTCGTGACTTTTCAAGATTTGAACCTCCGTAACTTCGGCAAATGAGCTCCAAATACTTTCAATATTTGACAACAGAATAACCTCGTTGAGCACTTCATCATGACTCATAAGGCTTCATTCTGTCTTGGTGAGTTTTCTAGAAAACGAGTAATTTATGTGCTCAAACACACATCTTTCGTGACTTTTCAAGATTTGAACCTCCGTAACTTCGGCAAATGAGCTCCAAATACCTCCAAAATTTGACCACAGAATCACCTCTTTGAGCACTTCATCATGACTCATAAGTCTTCATTCTGTCTTGGTGAGTTTTCTAGAAAACGTGTAATTTATATGCGCAAACACACGTCTTTCTTGACTTTTCAAGATTTGAACCTCCGTAACTTCGGCAAATGAGCTCCAAATACCTTCAAAATTTGACAACAGAATAACCTCGTGGAGCTCGTCATCATGACTCATAAGGCTTCATTCTGTCTTGGTGAGTTTTCTAGAAAACGAGTAATTTATGTGCTCAAACACACATCTTTCGTGACTTTTCAAGATTTGAACCTCCGTAACTTCGGCAAATGAGCTCCAAATACCTTCAAAATTTGACAACAGAATTACCTTGTTGAGCTCTTCATCATGACTCATAAGGCTTCATTCTGTCTTGGTGAGTTTTCTAGAAAACGAGTAATTTATGTGCTCAAACACACATCTTTCGTGACTTTTCAAGATTTGAACCTCCGTAACTTCGGCAAATGAGCTCCAAATACTTTCAATATTTGACAACAGAATAACCTCGTTGAGCACTTCATCATGACTCATAAGGCTTCATTCTGTCTTGGTGAGTTTTCTAGAAAACGAGTAATTTATGTGCTCAAACACACATCTTTCGTGACTTTTCAAGATTTGAACCTCCGTAACTTCGGCAAATGAGCTCCAAATACCTTCAAAATTTGACAACAGAATAACCTCGTGGAGCTCGTCATCATGACTCATAAGGCTTCATTCTGTCTTGGTGAGTTTTCTAGAAAACGAGTAATTTATGTGCTCAAACACACATCTTTCGTGACTTTTCAAGATTTGAACTTCCGTAACTTCGGCAAATGAGCTCCAAATACCTTCAAAATTTGACAACAGAATAACCTCGTGGAGCTCGTCATCATGACTCATAAGGCTTCATTCTGTCTTGGTGAGTTTTCTAGAAAACGAGTAATTTATGTGCTCAAACACACATCTTTCGTGACATTTCAAGATTTGAACCTCCGTAACTTCGGCAAATGAGCTCCAAATACCTTCAAAATTTGACAACAGAATAACCTCGTGGAGCTCGTCATCATGACTCATAAGGCTTCATTCTGTCTTGGTGAGTTTTCTAGAAAACGAGTAATTTATGTGCTCAAACACATATCTTTCGTGACTTTTCAAGATTTGAACCTCCGTAACTTCGGCAAATGAGCTCCAAATACCTTCAAAATTTGACAACAGAATTACCTTGTTGAGCTCTTCATCATGACTCATAAGGCTTCATTCTGTCTTGGTGAGTTTTCTAGAAAACGAGTAATTTATGTGCTCAAACACACATCTTTCGTGACTTTTCAAGATTTGAACCTCCGTAACTTCGGCAAATGAGCTCCAAATACCTTCAAAATTTGACAACAGAATAACCTCGTGGAGCTCGTCATCATGACTCATAAGGCTTCATTCTGTCTTGGTGAGTTTTCTAGAAAACGAGTAATTTATGTGCTCAAACACACATCTTTCGTGACTTTTCAAGATTTGAACCTCCGTAACTTCGGCAAATGAGCTCCAAATACTTTCAATATTTGACAACAGAATAACCTCGTTGAGCACTTCATCATGACTCATAAGGCTTCATTCTGTCTTGGTGAGTTTTCTAGAAAACGAGTAATTTATGTGCTGAAACACACATCTTTCGTGACTTTTCAAGATTTGAACCTACGTAACTTCGGCAAATGAGCTCCAAATACCTTCAAAATTTGACAACAGAATTACCTCGTTGAGCACTTCATCATGACTCATAACGCTTCATTCTGTCTTGGTGAGTTTTCTAGAAAACGAGTAATTTATGTGCTGAAACACATATCTTTCGTGACTTTTCAAGATTTGAACCTTCGTAACTTCGGCAAATGAGCTCCAAATACCTTCAAAATTTGACCACAGAATCACCTCTTTGATCTCTTCATCATGACTCATAAGGCTTCATTCTGTCTTGGTGAGTTTTCTAGAAAACGAGTAATTTATGTGCTCAAACACACATCTTTCGTGACTTTTCAAGATTTGAACCTCCGTAACTTCGGCAAATGAGCTCCAAATACTTTCAATATTTGACAACAGAATAACCTCGTTGAGCACTTCATCATGACTCATAAGGCTTCATTCTGTCTTGGTGAGTTTTCTAGAAAACGAGTAATTTATGTGCTCAAACACACATCTTTCGTGACTTTTCAAGATTTGAACCTCCGTAACTTCGGCAAATGAGCTCCAAATACCTCCAAAATTTGACCACAGAATCACCTCTTTGAGCACTTCATCATGACTCATAAGTCTTCATTCTGTCTTGGTGAGTTTTCTAGAAAACGTGTAATTTATATGCGCAAACACACGTCTTTCTTGACTTTTCAAGATTTGAACCTCCGTAACTTCGGCAAATGAGCTCCAAATACCTTCAAAATTTGACAACAGAATAACCTCGTGGAGCTCGTCATCATGACTCATAAGGCTTCATTCTGTCTTGGTGAGTTTTCTAGAAAACGAGTAATTTATGTGCTCAAACACACATCTTTCGTGACTTTTCAAGATTTGAACCTCCGTAACTTCGGCAAATGAGCTCCAAATACCTTCAAAATTTGACAACAGAATTACCTTGTTGAGCTCTTCATCATGACTCATAAGGCTTCATTCTGTCTTGGTGAGTTTTCTAGAAAACGAGTAATTTATGTGCTCAAACACACATCTTTCGTGACTTTTCAAGATTTGAACCTCCGTAACTTCGGCAAATGAGCTCCAAATACCTTCAAAATTTGACAACAGAATAACCTCGTGGAGCTCCTCATCATGACTCATAAGGCTTCATTCTGTCTTGGTGAGTTTTCTAGAAAACGAGTAATTTATGTGCTCAAACACACATCTTTCGTGACTTTTCAAGATTTGAACCTCCGTAACTTCGGCAAATGAGCTCCAAATACCTTCAAAATTTGACAACAGAATAACCTCGTGGAGCTCGTCATCATGACTCATAAGGCTTCATTCTGTCTTGGTGAGTTTTCTAGAAAACGAGTAATTTATGTGCTCAAACACACATCTTTCGTGACTTTTCAAGATTTGAACCTCCGTAACTTCGGCAAATGAGCTCCAAATACCTTCAAAATTTGACAACAGAATTACCTTGTTGAGCTCTTCATCATGACTCATAAGGCTTCATTCTGTCTTGGTGAGTTTTCTAGAAAACGAGTAATTTATGTGCTCAAACACACATCTTTCGTGACTTTTCAAGATTTGAACCTCCGTAACTTCGGCAAATGAGCTCCAAATACCTTCAAAATTTGACAACAGAATAACCTCGTGGAGCTCGTCATCATGACTCATAAGGCTTCATTCTGTCTTGGTGAGTTTTCTAGAAAACGAGTAATTTATGTGCTCAAACACACATCTTTCGTGACTTTTCAAGATTTGAACCTCCGTAACTTCGGCAAATGAGCTCCAAATACCTTCAAAATTTGACAACAGAATAACCTCGTGGAGCTCGTCATCATGACTCATAAGGCTTCATTCTGTCTTGGTCAGTTTTCTAGAAAACGAGTAATTTATGTGCTCAAACACACATCTTTCGTGACTTTTCAAGATTTGAACCTCCGTAACTTCGGCCAATGAGCTCCAAATACCTTCAAAATTTGACAACAGAATAACCTCGTGGAGCTCGTCATCATGACTCATAAGGCTTCATTCTGTCTTGGTGAGTTTTCTAGAAAACGAGTAATTTATGTGCTCAAACACACATCTTTCGTGACTTTTCAAGATTTGAACCTCCGTAACTTCGGCAAATGAGCTCCAAATACTTTCAATATTTGACAACAGAATAACCTCGTTGAGCACTTCATCATGACTCATAAGGCTTCATTCTGTCTTGGTGAGTTTTCTAGAAAACGAGTAATTTATGTGCTCAAACACACATCTTTCGTGACTTTTCAAGATTTGAACCTCCGTAACTTCGGCAAATGAGCTCAAAATACCTTCAAAATTTGACCACAGAATCACCTCTTTGATCTCTTCATCATGACTCATAAGGCTTCATTCTGTCTTGGTGAGTTTTCTAGAAAACGAGTAATTTATGTGCTCAAACACACATCTTTCGTGACTTTTCAAGATTTGAACCTCCGTAACTTCGGCAAATGAGCTCCAAATACCTTCAATATTTGACAACAGAATAACCTCGTTGAGCACTTCATCATGACTCATAAGGCTTCATTCTGTCTTGGTGAGTTTTCTAGAAAACGAGTAATTTATGTGCTCAAACACACAACTTTCGTGACCTTTCAAGATTTGAACCTCCGTAACTTCGGCAAATGAGCTCCAAATACCTCCAAAATTTGACCACAGAATCACCTCTTTGAGCACTTCATCATGACTCATAAGGCTTCATTCTGTCTTGGTGAGTTTTCTAGAAAACGTGTAATTTATATGCTCAAACACACGTTTTTCTTGACTTTTCAAGATTTGAACCTCCGTAACTTCGGCAAATGAGCTCCAAATACCTTCAAAATTTGACAACAGAATAACCTCGTTGAGCACTTCATCATGACTCATAAGGCTTCATTCTGTTTTGGTGAGTTTTCTAGAAAACGAGTAATTTATGTGCTCAAACACACATCTTTCGTGACTTTTCAAGATTTGAACCTCCGTAACTTCGGCAAATGAGCTCCAAATACTTTCAATATTTGACAACAGAATAACCTCGTTGAGCACTTCATCATGACTCATAAGGCTTCATTCTGTTTTGGTGAGTTTTCTAGAAAACGAGTAATTTATGTGCTCAAACACACATCTTTCGTGACTTTTCAAGATTTGAACCTCCGTAACTTCGGCAAATGAGCTCCAAATACTTTCAATATTTGACAACAGAATAACCTCGTGGAGCTCGTCATCATGACTCATAAGGCTTCATTCTGTCTTGGTGAGTTTTCTAGAAAACGAGTAATTTATGTGCTCAAACACATATCTTTCGTGACTTTTCAAGATTTGAACCTCCGTAACTTCGGCAAATGAGCTCCAAATACCTTCAAAATTTGACAACAGAATTACCTTGTTGAGCTCTTCATCATGACTCATAAGGCTTCATTCTGTCTTGGTGAGTTTTCTAGAAAACGAGTAATTTATGTGCTCAAACACACATCTTTCGTGACTTTTCAAGATTTGAACCTCCGTAACTTCGGCAAATGAGCTCCAAATACCTTCAAAATTTGACAACAGAATAACCTCGTGGAGCTCGTCATCATGACTCATAAGGCTTCATTCTGTCTTGGTGAGTTTTCTAGAAAACGAGTAATTTATGTGCTCAAACACACTTCTTTCGTGACTTTTCAAGATTTGAACCTCCGTAACTTCGGCAAATGAGCTCCAAATACTTTCAATATTTGACAACAGAATAACCTCGTTGAGCACTTCATCATGACTCATAAGGCTTCATTCTGTCTTGGTGAGTTTTCTAGAAAACGAGTAATTTATGTGCTGAAACACACATCTTTCGTGACTTTTCAAGATTTGAACCTACGTAACTTCGGCAAATGAGCTCCAAATACCTTCAAAATTTGACAACAGAATTACCTCGTTGAGCACTTCATCATGACTCATAACGCTTCATTCTGTCTTGGTGAGTTTTCTAGAAAACGAGTAATTTATGTGCTGAAACACATATCTTTCGTGACTTTTCAAGATTTGAACCTTCGTAACTTCGGCAAATGAGCTCCAAATACCTTCAAAATTTGACCACAGAATCACCTCTTTGATCTCTTCATCATGACTCATAAGGCTTCATTCTGTCTTGGTGAGTTTTCTAGAAAACGAGTAATTTATGTGCTCAAACACACATCTTTCGTGACTTTTCAAGATTTGAACCTCCGTAACTTCGGCAAATGAGCTCCAAATACTTTCAATATTTGACAACAGAATAACCTCGTTGAGCACTTCATCATGACTCATAAGGCTTCATTCTGTCTTGGTGAGTTTTCTAGAAAACGAGTAATTTATGTGCTCAAACACACATCTTTCGTGACTTTTCAAGATTTGAACCTCCGTAACTTCGGCAAATGAGCTCCAAATACCTCCAAAATTTGACCACAGAATCACCTCTTTGAGCACTTCATCATGACTCATAACGCTTCATTCTGTCTTGGTGAGTTTTCTAGAAAACGTGTAATTTATATGCGCAAACACACGTCTTTCTTGACTTTTCAAGATTTGAACCTCCGTAACTTCGGCAAATGAGCTCCAAATACCTTCAAAATTTGACAACAGAATAACCTCGTGGAGCTCGTCATCATGACTCATAAGGCTTCATTCTGTCTTGGTGAGTTTTCTAGAAAACGAGTAATTTATGTGCTCAAACACACATCTTTCGTGACTTTTCAAGATTTGAACCTCCGTAACTTCGGCAAATGAGCTCCAAATACCTTCAAAATTTGACAACAGAATAACCTCGTGGAGCTCGTCATCATGACTCATAAGGCTTCATTCTGTCTTGGTCAGTTTTCTAGAAAACGAGTAATTTATGTGCTCAAACACACATCTTTCGTGACTTTTCAAGATTTGAACCTCCGTAACTTCGGCCAATGAGCTCCAAATACCTTCAAAATTTGACAACAGAATAACCTCGTGGAGCTCGTCATCATGACTCATAAGGCTTCATTCTGTCTTGGTGAGTTTTCTAGAAAACGAGTAATTTATGTGCTCAAACACACATCTTTCGTGACTTTTCAAGATTTGAACCTCCGTAACTTCGGCAAATGAGCTCCAAATACTTTCAATATTTGACAACAGAATAACCTCGTTGAGCACTTCATCATGACTCATAAGGCTTCATTCTGTCTTGGTGAGTTTTCTAGAAAACGAGTAATTTATGTGCTCAAACACACATCTTTCGTGACTTTTCAAGATTTGAACCTCCGTAACTTCGGCAAATGAGCTCAAAATACCTTCAAAATTTGACCACAGAATCACCTCTTTGATCTCTTCATCATGACTCATAAGGCTTCATTCTGTCTTGGTGAGTTTTCTAGAAAACGAGTAATTTATGTGCTCAAACACACATCTTTCGTGACTTTTCAAGATTTGAACCTCCGTAACTTCGGCAAATGAGCTCCAAATACCTTCAATATTTGACAACAGAATAACCTCGTTGAGCACTTCATCATGACTCATAAGGCTTCATTCTGTCTTGGTGAGTTTTCTAGAAAACGAGTAATTTATGTGCTCAAACACACAACTTTCGTGACCTTTCAAGATTTGAACCTCCGTAACTTCGGCAAATGAGCTCCAAATACCTCCAAAATTTGACCACAGAATCACCTCTTTGAGCACTTCATCATGACTCATAAGGCTTCATTCTGTCTTGGTGAGTTTTCTAGAAAACGTGTAATTTATATGCTCAAACACACGTTTTTCTTGACTTTTCAAGATTTGAACCTCCGTAACTTCGGCAAATGAGCTCCAAATACCTTCAAAATTTGACAACAGAATAACCTCGTTGAGCACTTCATCATGACTCATAAGGCTTCATTCTGTTTTGGTGAGTTTTCTAGAAAACGAGTAATTTATGTGCTCAAACACACATCTTTCGTGACTTTTCAAGATTTGAACCTCCGTAACTTCGACAAATGAGCTCCAAATACTTTCAATATTTGACAACAGAATAACCTCGTTGAGCACTTCATCATGACTCATAAGGCTTCATTCTGTCTTGGTGAGTTTTCTAGAAAACGAGTAATTTATGTGCTCAAACACACATCTTTCGTGACTTTTCAAGATTTGAACCTCCGTAACTTCGGCAAATGAGCTCCAAATACCTTCAAAATTTGACAACAGAATAACCTCGTGGAGCTCGTCATCATGACTCATAAGGCTTCATTCTGTCTTGGTCAGTTTTCTAGAAAACGAGTAATTTATGTGCTCAAACACACATCTTTCGTGACTTTTCAAGATTTGAACCTCCGTAACTTCGGCAAATGAGCTCCAAATACCTTCAAAATTTGACAACAGAATAACCTCGTGGAGCTCGTCATCATGACTCATAAGGCTTCATTCTGTCTTGGTGAGTTTTCTAGAAAACGAGTAATTTATGTGCTCAAACACACATCTTTCGTGACATTTCAAGATTTGAACCTCCGTAACTTCGGCAAATGAGCTCCAAATACCTTCAAAATTTGACAACAGAATAACCTCGTGGAGCTCGTCATCATGACTCATAAGGCTTCATTCTGTCTTGGTGAGTTTTCTAGAAAACGAGTAATTTATGTGCTCAAACACATATCTTTCGTGACTTTTCAAGATTTGAACCTCCGTAACTTCGGCAAATGAGCTCCAAATACCTTCAAAATTTGACAACAGAATTACCTTGTTGAGCTCTTCATCATGACTCATAAGGCTTCATTCTGTCTTGGTGAGTTTTCTAGAAAACGAGTAATTTATGTGCTCAAACACACATCTTTCGTGACTTTTCAAGATTTGAACCTCCGTAACTTCGGCAAATGAGCTCCAAATACCTTCAATATTTAATAACAGAATAACCTCGTTGAGCACTTCATCATGACTCATAAGGCTTCATTCTATCTTGGTGAGTTTTCTAGAAAACGAGTAATTTATGTGCTGAAACACACATCTTTC
This sequence comes from Euwallacea fornicatus, assembly GCF_040115645.1. NCBI lineage: Eukaryota > Metazoa > Arthropoda > Insecta > Coleoptera > Curculionidae > Euwallacea > Euwallacea fornicatus. The sequence continues at coordinate 134,279 of NW_027096052.1, read as the reverse complement.
GTGACTTTTCAAGATTTGAATCTCAGGAACTTCGGCAAATGAGCTCCAAATACCTTCAAAATTTGACCACAGAATCACCTCTTTGAGCACTTCATCATGACTCATAAGGCTTCATTCTGTCTTGGTGAGTTTTCTAGAAAACGAGTAATTTATGTGCTGAAACACACATCTTTCGTGACTTTTCAAGATTTGAACCTACGTAACTTCGGCAAATGAGCTCCAAATACCTTCAAAATTTGACAACAGAATTACCTCGTTGAGCACTTCATCATGACTCATAACGCTTCATTCTGTCTTGGTGAGTTTTCTAGAAAACGAGTAATTTATGTGCTGAAACACATATCTTTCGTGACTTTTCAAGATTTGAACCTTCGTAACTTCGGCAAATGAGCTCCAAATACCTTCAAAATTTGACCACAGAATCACCTCTTTGATCTCTGCATCGTGACTCATAAGGCTTCATTCTGTCTTGGTGAGTTTTCTAGAAAACGAGTAATTTATGTGCTCAAACACACATCTTTCGTGACTTTTCAAGATTTGAACCTCCGTAACTTCGGCAAATGAGCTCCAAATACTTTCAATATTTGACAACAGAATAACCTCGTTGAGCACTTCATCATGACTCATAAGGCTTCATTCTGTCTTGGTGAGTTTTCTAGAAAACGAGTAATTTATGTGCTCAAACACACATATTTCGTGACTTTTCAAGATTTGAACCTCCGTAACTTCGGCAAATGAGCTCCAAATACCTTCAAAATTTGACAACAGAATAACCTCGTGGAGCTCGTCATCATGACTCATAAGGCTTCATTCTGTCTTGGTGAGTTTTCTAGAAAACGAGTAATTTATGTGCTCAAACACACATCTTTCGTGACTTTTCAAGATTTGAACCTCCGTAACTTCGGCAAATGAGCTCCAAATACCTTCAAAATTTGACAACAGAATAACCTCGTGGAGCTCGTCATCATGACTCATAAGGCTTCATTCTGTCTTGGTGAGTTTTCTAGAAAACGAGTAATTTATGTGCTCAAACACACATCTTTCGTGACTTTTCAAGATTTGAACCTCCGTAACTTCGGCAAATGAGCTCCAAATACCTTCAATATTTGACAACAGAATTACCTTGTTGAGCTCTTCATCATGACTCATAAGGCTTCATTCTGTCTTGGCGAGTTTTCTAGAAAACGAGTAATTTATGTGCTCAAACACACATCTTTCGTGACTTTTCAACATTTGAACCTCCGTAACTTCGGCAAATGAGCTCCAAATACCTTCAAAATTTGACAACAGAATAACCTCGTGGAGCTCGTCATCATGACTCATAAGGCTTCATTCTGTCTTGGTGAGTTTTCTAGAAAACGAGTAATTTATGTGCTCAAACACACATCTTTCGTGACTTTTCAAGATTTGAACCTCCGTAACTTCGGCAAATGAGCTCCAAATACTTTCAATATTTGACAACAGAATAACCTCGTTGAGCACTTCATCATGACTCATAAGGCTTCGTTCTGTCTTGGTGAGTTTTCTATAAAACGAGTAATTTATGTGCTCAAACACACATCTTTCGTGACTTTTCAAGATTTGAACCTCCGTAACTTCGGCAAATGAGCTCCAAATACCTTCAAAATTTGACAACAGAATAACCTCGTGGAGCTCGTCATCATGACTCATAAGGCTTCATTCTGTCTTGGTGAGTTTTCTAGAAAACGAGTAATTTATGTGCTCAAACACACATCTTTCGTGACTTTTCAAGATTTGAACCTCCGTAACTTCGGCAAATGAGCTCCAAATACTTTCAATATTTGACAACGGAATAACCTCGTTGAGCACTTCATCATGACTCATAAGGCTTCATTCTGTCTTGGTGAGTTTTCTAGAAAACGAGTAATTTATGTGCTCAAACACACATCTTTCGTGACTTTTCAAGATTTGAACCTCCGTAACTTCGGCAAATGAGCTCCAAATACCTTCAAAATTTGACAACAGAATAACCTCGTGGAGCTCGTCATCATGACTCATAAGGCTTCATTCTGTCTTGGTGAGTTTTCTAGAAAACGAGTAATTTATGTGCTCAAACACACATCTTTCGTGACTTTTCAAGATTTGAACCTCCGTAACTTCGGCAAATGAGCTCCAAATACCTTCAAAATTTGACAACAGAATAACCTCGTGGAGCTCGTCATCATGACTCATAAGGCTTCATTCTGTCTTGGTGAGTTTTCTAGAAAACGAGTAATTTATGTGCTCAAACACACATCTTTCGTGACTTTTCAAGATTTGAACCTCCGTAACTTCGGCAAATGAGCTCCAAATACCTTCAAAATTTGACAACAGAATAACCTCGTGGAGCTCGTCATCATGACTCATAAGGCTTCATTCTGTCTTGGTCAGTTTTCTAGAAAACGAGTAATTTATGTGCTCAAACACACATCTTTCGTGACTTTTCAAGATTTGAACCTCCGTAACTTCGGCAAATGAGCTCCAAATACCTTCAAAATTTGACAACAGAATAACCTCGTGGAGCTCGTCATCATGACTCATAAGGCTTCATTCTGTCTTGGTGAGTTTTCTAGAAAACGAGTAATTTATGTGCTCAAACACATATCTTTCGTGACTTTTCAAGATTTGAACCTTCGTAACTTCGGCAAATGAGCTCCAAATACCTTCAAAATTTGACCACAGAATCACCTCTTTGATCTCTTCATCATGACTCATAAGGCTTCATTCTGTCTTGGTGAGTTTTCTAGAAAACGAGTAATTTATGTGCTCAAACACACATCTTTCGTGACTTTTCAAGATTTGAACCTCCGTAACTTCGGCAAATGAGCTCCAAATACCTTCAATATTTGACAACAGAATTACCTTGTTGAGCTCTTCATCATGACTCATAAGGCTTCATTCTGTCTTGGTGAGTTTTCTAGAAAACGAGTAATTTATGTGCTCAAACACACATCTTTCGTGACTTTTCAAGATTTGAACCTCCGTAACTTCGGCAAATGAGCTCCAAATACCTTCAAAATTTGACAACAGAATAACCTCGTGGAGCTCGTCATCATGACTCATAAGGCTTCATTCTGTCTTGGTGAGTTTTCTAGAAAACGAGTAATTTATGTGCTGAAACACATATCTTTCGTGACTTTTCAAGATTTGAACCTTCGTAACTTCGGCAAATGAGCTCCAAATACCTTCAAAATTTGACCACAGAATCACCTCTTTGATCTCTTCATCATGACTCATAAGGCTTCATTCTGTCTTGGTGAGTTTTCTAGAAAACGAGTAATTTATGTGCTCAAACACACATCTTTCGTGACTTTTCAAGATTTGAACCTCCGTAACTTCGGCAAATGAGCTCCAAATACCTTCAATATTTGACAACAGAATTACCTTGTTGAGCTCTTCATCATGACTCATAAGGCTTCATTCTGTCTTGGTGAGTTTTCTAGAAAACGAGTAATTTATGTGCTCAAACACACATCTTTCGTGACTTTTCAAGATTTGAACCTCCGTAACTTCGGCAAATGAGCTCCAAATACCTTCAAAATTTGACAACAGAATAACCTCGTGGAGCTCGTCATCATGACTCATAAGGCTTCATTCTGTCTTGGTGAGTTTTCTAGAAAACGAGTAATTTATGTGCTCAAACACACATCTTTCGTGACTTTTCAAGATTTGAACCTCCGTAACTTCGGCAAATGAGCTCCAAATACTTTCAATATTTGACAACAGAATAACCTCGTTGAGCACTTCATCATGACTCATAAGGCTTCGTTCTGTCTTGGTGAGTTTTCTAGAAAACGAGTAATTTATGTGCTCAAACACACATCTTTCGTGACTTTTCAAGATTTGAACCTCCGTAACTTCGGCAAATGAGCTCCAAATACCTTCAAAATTTGACCACAGAATCACCTCTTTGAGCACTTCATCATGACTCATAAGGCTTCATTCTGTCTTGGTGAGTTTTCTAGAAAACGAGTAATTTATGTGCTGAAACACACATCTTTCGTGACTTTTCAAGATTTGAACCTCCGTAACTTCGGCAAATGAGCTCCAAATACCTTCAAAATTTGACAACAGAATTACCTCGTTGAGCACTTCATCATGACTCATAACGCTTCATTCTGTCTTGGTGAGTTTTCTAGAAAACGAGTAATTTATGTGCTGAAACACATATCTTTCGTGACTTTTCAAGATTTGAACCTTCGTAACTTCGGCAAATGAGCTCCAAATACCTTCAAAATTTGACCACAGAATCACCTCTTTGATCTCTGCATCGTGACTCATAAGGCTTCATTCTGTCTTGGTGAGTTTTCTAGAAAACGAGTAATTTATGTGCTCAAACACACATCTTTCGTGACTTTTCAAGATTTGAACCTCCGTAACTTCGGCAAATGAGCTCCAAATACTTTCAATATTTGACAACAGAATAACCTCGTTGAGCACTTCATCATGACTCATAAGGCTTCATTCTGTCTTGGTGAGTTTTCTAGAAAACGAGTAATTTATGTGCTCAAACACACATATTTCGTGACTTTTCAAGATTTGAACCTCCGTAACTTCGGCAAATGAGCTCCAAATACCTTCAAAATTTGACAACAGAATAACCTCGTGGAGCTCGTCATCATGACTCATAAGGCTTCATTCTGTCTTGGTGAGTTTTCTAGAAAACGAGTAATTTATGTGCTCAAACACACATCTTTCGTGACTTTTCAAGATTTGAACCTCCGTAACTTCGGCAAATGAGCTCCAAATACCTTCAAAATTTGACAACAGAATAACCTCGTGGAGCTCGTCATCATGACTCATAAGGCGTCATTCTGTCTTGGTGAGTTTTCTAGAAAACGAGTAATTTATGTGCTCAAACACACATCTTTCGTGACTTTTCAAGATTTGAACCTCCGTAACTTCGGCAAATGAGCTCCAAATACTTTCAATATTTGACAACAGAATAACCTCGTTGAGCACTTCATCATGACTCATAAGGCTTCGTTCTGTCTTGGTGAGTTTTCTAGAAAACGAGTAATTTATGTGCTCAAACACATATCTTTCGTGACTTTTCAAGATTTGAACCTCCGTAACTTCGGCAAATGAGCTCCAAATACCTTCAAAATTTGACAACAGAATAACCTCGTGGAGCTCGTCATCATGACTCATAAGGCTTCATTCTGTCTTGGTGAGTTTTCTAGAAAACGAGTAATTTATGTGCTCAAACACACATCTTTCGTGACTTTTCAAGATTTGAACCTCCGTAACTTCGGCAAATGAGCTCCAAATACCTTCAAAATTTGACAACAGAATAACCTCGTGGAGCTCGTCATCATGACTCATAAGGCTTCATTCTGTCTTGGTGAGTTTTCTAGAAAACGAGTAATTTATGTGCTCAAACACACATCTTTCGTGACTTTTCAAGATTTGAACCTCCGTAACTTCGGCAAATGAGCTCCAAATACTTTCAATATTTGACAACAGAATAACCTCGTTGAGCACTTCATCATGACTCATAAGGCTTCATTCTGTCTTGGTGAGTTTTCTAGAAAACGAGTAATTTATGTGCTCAAACACACATCTTTCGTGACTTTTCAAGATTTGAACCTCCGTAACTTCGGCAAATGAGCTCCAAATACCTTCAAAATTTGACAACAGAATAACCTCGTGGAGCTCGTCATCATGACTCATAAGGCTTCATTCTGTCTTGGTCAGTTTTCTAGAAAACGAGTAATTTATGTGCTCAAACACACATCTTTCGTGACTTTTCAAGATTTGAACCTCCGTAACTTCGGCAAATGAGCTCCAAATACCTTCAAAATTTGACAACAGAATAACCTCGTGGAGCTCGTCATCATGACTCATAAGGCTTCATTCTGTCTTGGTGAGTTTTCTAGAAAACGAGTAATTTATGTGATCAAACACACATCTTTCGTGACTTTTCAAGATTTGAACCTCCGTAACTTCGGCAAATGAGCTCCAAATACCTTCAAAATTTGACAACAGAATAACCTCGTGGAGCTCGTCATCATGACTCATAAGGCTTCATTCTGTCTTGGTGAGTTTTCTAGAAAACGAGTAATTTATGTGCTGAAACACATATCTTTCGTGACTTTTCAAGATTTGAACCTTCGTAACTTCGGCAAATGAGCTCCAAATACCTTCAAAATTTGACCACAGAATCACCTCTTTGATCTCTTCATCATGACTCATAAGGCTTCATTCTGTCTTGGTGAGTTTTCTAGAAAACGAGTAATTTATGTGCTGAAACACATATCTTTCGTGACTTTTCAAGATTTGAACCTCCGTAACTTCGGCAAATGAGCTCCAAATACCTTCAATATTTAATAACAGAATAACCTCGTTGAGCACTTCATCATGACTCATAAGGCTTCATTCTATCTTGGTGAGTTTTCTAGAAAACGAGTAATTTATGTGCTGAAACACACATCTTTCGTGACTTTTCAAGATTTGAATCTCAGGAACTTCGGCAAATGAGCTCCAAATACCTTCAAAATTTGACCACAGAATCACCTCTTTGTGCACTTCATCATGACTCATAAGGCTTCATTCTGTCTTGGTGAGTTTTCTAGAAAACGAGTAATTTATGTGCTGAAACACACATCTTTCGTGACTTTTCAAGATTTGAACCTACGTAACTTCGGCAAATGAGCTCCAAATACCTTCAAAATTTGACAACAGAATTACCTCGTTGAGCACTTCATCATGACTCATAACGCTTCATTCTGTCTTGGTGAGTTTTCTAGAAAACGAGTAATTTATGTGCTGAAACACATATCTTTCGTGACTTTTCAAGATTTGAACCTTCGTAACTTCGGCAAATGAGCTCCAAATACCTTCAAAATTTGACCACAGAATCACCTCTTTGATCTCTGCATCGTGACTCATAAGGCTTCATTCTGTCTTGGTGAGTTTTCTAGAAAACGAGTAATTTATGTGCTCAAACACACATCTTTCGTGACTTTTCAAGATTTGAACCTCCGTAACTTCGGCAAATGAGCTCCAAATACTTTCAATATTTGACAACAGAATAACCTCGTTGAGCACTTCATCATGACTCATAAGGCTTCATTCTGTCTTGGTGAGTTTTCTAGAAAACGAGTAATTTATGTGCTCAAACACACATCTTTCGTGACTTTTCAAGATTTGAACCTCCGTAACTTCGGCAAATGAGCTCCAAATACCTTCAAAATTTGACAACAGAATAACCTCGTGGAGCTCGTCATCATGACTCATAAGGCTTCATTCTGTCTTGGTGAGTTTTCTAGAAAACGAGTAATTTATGTGCTCAAACACACATCTTTCGTGACCTTTCAAGATTTGAACCTCCGTAACTTCGGCAAATGAGCTCCAAATACCTGCAAAATTTGACCACAGAATCACCTCTTTGAGCACTTCATCATGACTCATAAGGCTTCATTCTGTCTTGGTGAGTTTTCTAGAAAACGTGTAATTTATATGCTCAAACACACGTCTTTCTTGACTTTTCAAGATGTGAACCTCCGTAACTTTGGCAAATGAGCTCCAAATACCTTCAAAATTTGACCACAGAATCACCTCTTTGAGCACTTCATCATGACTCATAAGGCTTCATTCTGTCTTGGTGAGTTTTCTAGAAAACGAGTAATTTATATGCTCAAACACACGTCTTTCGTGACTTTTCAAGATTTGAACCTCCGTAACTTCGGCAAATGAGCTCCAAATACCTTCAAAATTTGACAACAGAATAACCTCGTGGAGCTCGTCATCATGACTCATAAGGCTTCATTCTGTCTTGGTGAGTTTTCTAGAAAACGAGTAATTTATATGCTCAAACACACGTCTTTCGTGACTTTTCAAGATTTGAACCTCCGTAACTTCGGCAAATGAGCTCCAAATACCTTCAAAATTTGACAACACAATAACCTCGTGGAGCTCGTCATCATGACTCATAAGGCTTCATTCTGTCTTGGTGAGTTTTCTAGAAAACGTGTAATTTATATGCTCAAACACACGTCTTTCTTGACTTTTCAAGATGTGAACCTCCGTAACTTTGGCAAATGAGCTCCAAATACCTTCAAAATTTGACCACAGAATCACCTCTTTGAGCACTTCATCATGACTCATAAGGCTTCATTCTGTCTTGGTGAGTTTTCTAGAAAACGTGTAATTTATATGCTCAAACACACGTCTTTCTTGACTTTTCAAGATTTGAACCTCCGTAACTTTGGCAAATGAGCTGCAAATACCTTCAAAATTTGACCACAGAATCACCTCTTTGATCACTTCATCATGACTCATAAGGCTTCATTCTATCTTGGTGAGTTTTCTAGAAAACGAGTAATTTATGTGCTGAAACACACATCTTTCGTGACTTTTCAAGATTTGAATCTCAGGAACTTCGGCAAATGAGCTCCAAATACCTTCAAAATTTGACCACAGAATCACCTCTTTGATCACTTCATCATGACTCATAAGGCTTCATTCTGTCTTGGTGAGTTTTCTAGAAAACGAGTAATTTATGTGCTGAAACACATATCTTTCGTGACTTTTCAAGATTTGAACCTTCGTAACTTCGGCAAATGAGCTCCAAATACCTTCAAAATTTGACAACAGAATAACCTCGTGGAGCTCGTCATCATGACTCATAAGGCTTCATTCTGTCTTGGTGAGTTTTCTAGAAAACGAGTAATTTATGTGCTCAAACACACATCTTTCGTGACTTTTCAAGATTTGAACCTCCGTAACTTCGGCAAATGAGCTCCAAATACTTTCAATATTTGACAACAGAATAACCTCGTTGAGCACTTCATCATGACTCATAAGGCTTCATTCTGTCTTGGTGAGTTTTCTAGAAAACGAGTAATTTATGTGCTCAAACACACATCTTTCGTGACTTTTCAAGATTTGAACCTCCGTAACTTCGGCAAATGAGCTCCAAATACCTTCAAAATTTGACAACAGAATAACCTCGTGGAGCTCGTCATCATGACTCATAAGGCTTCATTCTGTCTTGGTGAGTTTTCTAGAAAACGAGTAATTTATGTGCTCAAACACACATCTTTCGTGACTTTTCAAGATTTGAACCTCCGTAACTTCGGCAAATGAGCTCCAAATACCTTCAAAATTTGACAACAGAATAACCTCGTGGAGCTCGTCATCATGACTCATAAGGCTTCATTCTGTCTTGGTGAGTTTTCTAGAAAACGAGTAATTTATGTGCTCAAACACACATCTTTCGTGACTTTTCAAGATTTGAACCTCCGTAACTTCGGCAAATGAGCTCCAAATACCTTCAAAATTTGACAACAGAATAACCTCGTGGAGCTCGTCATCATGACTCATAAGGCTTCATTCTGTCTTGGTCAGTTTTCTAGAAAACGAGTAATTTATGTGCTCAAACACACATCTTTCGTGACTTTTCAAGATTTGAACCTCCGTAACTTCGGCAAATGAGCTCCAAATACCTTCAAAATTTGACAACAGAATAACCTCGTGGAGCTCGTCATCATGACTCATAAGGCTTCATTCTGTCTTGGTGAGTTTTCTAGAAAACGAGTAATTTATGTGATCAAACACACATCTTTCGTGACTTTTCAAGATTTGAACCTCCGTAACTTCGGCAAATGAGCTCCAAATACCTTCAAAATTTGACAACAGAATAACCTCGTGGAGCTCGTCATCATGACTCATAAGGCTTCATTCTGTCTTGGTGAGTTTTCTAGAAAACGAGTAATTTATGTGCTGAAACACATATCTTTCGTGACTTTTCAAGATTTGAACCTTCGTAACTTCGGCAAATGAGCTCCAAATACCTTCAAAATTTGACCACAGAATCACCTCTTTGATCTCTTCATCATGACTCATAAGGCTTCATTCTGTCTTGGTGAGTTTTCTAGAAAACGAGTAATTTATGTGCTGAAACACATATCTTTCGTGACTTTTCAAGATTTGAACCTCCGTAACTTCGGCAAATGAGCTCCAAATACCTTCAATATTTAATAACAGAATAACCTCGTTGAGCACTTCATCATGACTCATAAGGCTTCATTCTATCTTGGTGAGTTTTCTAGAAAACGAGTAATTTATGTGCTGAAACACACATCTTTCGTGACTTTTCAAGATTTGAATCTCAGGAACTTCGGCAAATGAGCTCCAAATACCTTCAAAATTTGACCACAGAATAACCTCGTGGAGCTCGTCATCATGACTCATAAGGCTTCATTCTGTCTTGGTGAGTTTTCTAGAAAACGAGTAATTTATGTGCTGAAACACACATCTTTCGTGACTTTTCAAGATTTGAACCTACGTAACTTCGGCAAATGAGCTCCAAATACCTTCAAAATTTGACAACAGAATTACCTCGTTGAGCACTTCATCATGACTCATAACGCTTCATTCTGTCTTGGTGAGTTTTCTAGAAAACGAGTAATTTATGTGCTGAAACACATATCTTTCGTGACTTTTCAAGATTTGAACCTTCGTAACTTCGGCAAATGAGCTCCAAATACCTTCAAAATTTGACCACAGAATCACCTCTTTGATCTCTGCATCGTGACTCATAAGGCTTCATTCTGTCTTGGTGAGTTTTCTAGAAAACGAGTAATTTATGTGCTCAAACACACATCTTTCGTGACTTTTCAAGATTTGAACCTCCGTAACTTCGGCAAATGAGCTCCAAATACTTTCAATATTTGACAACAGAATAACCTCGTTGAGCACTTCATCATGACTCATAAGGCTTCATTCTGTCTTGGTGAGTTTTCTAGAAAACGAGTAATTTATGTGCTCAAACACACATCTTTCGTGACTTTTCAAGATTTGAACCTCCGTAACTTCGGCAAATGAGCTCCAAATACCTTCAAAATTTGACAACAGAATAACCTCGTGGAGCTCGTCATCATGACTCATAAGGCTTCATTCTGTCTTGGTGAGTTTTCTAGAAAACGAGTAATTTATGTGCTCAAACACACATCTTTCGTGACCTTTCAAGATTTGAACCTCCGTAACTTCGGCAAATGAGCTCCAAATACCTGCAAAATTTGACCACAGAATCACCTCTTTGAGCACTTCATCATGACTCATAAGGCTTCATTCTGTCTTGGTGAGTTTTCTAGAAAACGTGTAATTTATATGCTCAAACACACGTCTTTCTTGACTTTTCAAGATGTGAACCTCCGTAACTTTGGCAAATGAGCTCCAAATACCTTCAAAATTTGACCACAGAATCACCTCTTTGAGCACTTCATCATGACTCATAAGGCTTCATTCTGTCTTGGTGAGTTTTCTAGAAAACGAGTAATTTATATGCTCAAACACACGTCTTTCGTGACTTTTCAAGATTTGAACCTCCGTAACTTCGGCAAATGAGCTCCAAATACCTTCAAAATTTGACAACAGAATAACCTCGTGGAGCTCGTCATCATGACTCATAAGGCTTCATTCTGTCTTGGTGAGTTTTCTAGAAAACGAGTAATTTATATGCTCAAACACACGTCTTTCGTGACTTTTCAAGATTTGAACCTCCGTAACTTCGGCAAATGAGCTCCAAATACCTTCAAAATTTGACAACACAATAACCTCGTGGAGCTCGTCATCATGACTCATAAGGCTTCATTCTGTCTTGGTGAGTTTTCTAGAAAACGTGTAATTTATATGCTCAAACACACGTCTTTCTTGACTTTTCAAGATGTGAACCTCCGTAACTTTGGCAAATGAGCTCCAAATACCTTCAAAATTTGACCACAGAATCACCTCTTTGAGCACTTCATCATGACTCATAAGGCTTCATTCTGTCTTGGTGAGTTTTCTAGAAAACGTGTAATTTATATGCTCAAACACACGTCTTTCTTGACTTTTCAAGATTTGAACCTCCGTAACTTTGGCAAATGAGCTGCAAATACCTTCAAAATTTGACCACAGAATCACCTCTTTGATCACTTCATCATGACTCATAAGGCTTCATTCTATCTTGGTGAGTTTTCTAGAAAACGAGTAATTTATGTGCTGAAACACACATCTTTCGTGACTTTTCAAGATTTGAATCTCAGGAACTTCGGCAAATGAGCTCCAAATACCTTCAAAATTTGACCACAGAATCACCTCTTTGATCACTTCATCATGACTCATAAGGCTTCATTCTGTCTTGGTGAGTTTTCTAGAAAACGAGTAATTTATGTGCTCAAACACACATCTTTCGTGACTTTTCAAGATTTGAACCTCCGTAACTTCGGCAAATGAGCTCCAAATACTTTCAATATTTGACAACAGAATAACCTCGTTGAGCACTTCATCATGACTCATAAGGCTTCATTCTGTCTTGGTGAGTTTTCTAGAAAACGAGTAATTTATGTGCTCAAACACACATCTTTCGTGACTTTTCAAGATTTGAACCTCCGTAACTTCGGCAAATGAGCTCCAAATACCTTCAAAATTTGACAACAGAATAACCTCGTGGAGCTCGTCATCATGACTCATAAGGCTTCATTCTGTCTTGGTGAGTTTTCTAGAAAACGAGTAATTTATGTGCTCAAACACACATCTTTCGTGACCTTTCAAGATTTGAACCTCCGTAACTTCGGCAAATGAGCTCCAAATACCTGCAAAATTTGACCACAGAATCACCTCTTTGAGCACTTCATCATGACTCATAAGGCTTCATTCTGTCTTGGTGAGTTTTCTAGAAAACGTGTAATTTATATGCTCAAACACACGTCTTTCTTGACTTTTCAAGATGTGAACCTCCGTAACTTTGGCAAATGAGCTCCAAATACCTTCAAAATTTGACCACAGAATCACCTCTTTGAGCACTTCATCATGACTCATAAGGCTTCATTCTGTCTTGGTGAGTTTTCTAGAAAACGAGTAATTTATATGCTCAAACACACGTCTTTCGTGACTTTTCAAGATTTGAACCTCCGTAACTTCGGCAAATGAGCTCCAAATACCTTCAAAATTTGACAACAGAATAACCTCGTGGAGCTCGTCATCATGACTCATAAGGCTTCATTCTGTCTTGGTGAGTTTTCTAGAAAACGAGTAATTTATATGCTCAAACACACGTCTTTCGTGACTTTTCAAGATTTGAACCTCCGTAACTTCGGCAAATGAGCTCCAAATACCTTCAAAATTTGACAACACAATAACCTCGTGGAGCTCGTCATCATGACTCATAAGGCTTCATTCTGTCTTGGTGAGTTTTCTAGAAAACGTGTAATTTATATGCTCAAACACACGTCTTTCTTGACTTTTCAAGATGTGAACCTCCGTAACTTTGGCAAATGAGCTCCAAATACCTTCAAAATTTGACCACAGAATCACCTCTTTGAGCACTTCATCATGACTCATAAGGCTTCATTCTGTCTTGGTGAGTTTTCTAGAAAACGTGTAATTTATATGCTCAAACACACGTCTTTCTTGACTTTTCAAGATTTGAACCTCCGTAACTTTGGCAAATGAGCTGCAAATACCTTCAAAATTTGACCACAGAATCACCTCTTTGATCACTTCATCATGACTCATAAGGCTTCATTCTATCTTGGTGAGTTTTCTAGAAAACGAGTAATTTATGTGCTGAAACACACATCTTTCGTGACTTTTCAAGATTTGAACCTACGTAACTTCGGCAAATGAGCTCCAAATACCTTCAAAATTTGACAACAGAATTACCTCGTTGAGCACTTCATCATGACTCATAACGCTTCATTCTGTCGTGGTGAGTTTTCTAGAAAACGAGTAATTTATGTGCTGAAACACATATCTTTCGTGACTTTTCAAGATTTGAACCTTCGTAACTTCGGCAAATGAGCTCCAAATACCTTCAAAATTTGACCACAGAATCACCTCTTTGATCTCTGCATCGTGACTCATAAGGCTTCATTCTGTCTTGGTGAGTTTTCTAGAAAACGAGTAATTTATGTGCTCAAACACACATCTTTCGTGACTTTTCAAGATTTGAACCTCCGTAACTTCGGCAAATGAGCTCCAAATACTTTCAATATTTGACAACAGAATAACCTCGTTGAGCACTTCATCATGACTCATAAGGCTTCATTCTGTCTTGGTGAGTTTTCTAGAAAACGAGTAATTTATGTGCTGAAACACACATCTTTCGTGACTTTTCAAGATTTGAACCTACGTAACTTCGGCAAATGAGCTCCAAATACCTTCAAAATTTGACAACAGAATTACCTCGTTGAGCACTTCATCATGACTCATAACGCTTCATTCTGTCTTGGTGAGTTTTCTAGAAAACGAGTAATTTATGTGCTGAAACACATATCTTTCGTGACTTTTCAAGATTTGAACCTTCGTAACTTCGGCAAATGAGCTCCAAATACCTTCAAAATTTGACCACAGAATCACCTCTTTGATCTCTGCATCGTGACTCATAAGGCTTCATTCTGTCTTGGTGAGTTTTCTAGAAAACGAGTAATTTATGTGCTGAAACACATATCTTTCGTGACTTTTCAAGATTTGAACCTCCGTAACTTCGGCAAATGAGCTCCAAATACCTTCAATATTTAATAACAGAATAACCTCGTTGAGCACTTCATCATGACTCATAAGGCTTCATTCTATCTTGGTGAGTTTTCTAGAAAACGAGTAATTTATGTGCTGAAACACACATCTTTCATGACTTTTCAAGATTTGAACCTACGTAACTTCGGCAAATGAGCTCCAAATACCTTCAAAATTTGACAACAGAATTACCTCGTTGAGCACTTCATCATGACTCATAACGCTTCATTCTGTCGTGGTGAGTTTTCTAGAAAACGAGTAATTTATGTGCTGAAACACATATCTTTCGTGACTTTTCAAGATTTGAACCTTCGTAACTTCGGCAAATGAGCTCCAAATACCTTCAAAATTTGACCACAGAATCACCTCTTTGATCTCTGCATCGTGACTCATAAGGCTTCATTCTGTCTTGGTGAGTTTTCTAGAAAACGAGTAATTTATGTGCTCAAACACACATCTTTCGTGACTTTTCAAGATTTGAACCTCCGTAACTTCGGCAAATGAGCTCCAAATACTTTCAATATTTGACAACAGAATAACCTCGTTGAGCACTTCATCATGACTCATAAGGCTTCATTCTGTCTTGGTGAGTTTTCTAGAAAACGAGTAATTTATGTGCTGAAACACACATCTTTCGTGACTTTTCAAGATTTGAACCTACGTAACTTCGGCAAATGAGCTCCAAATACCTTCAAAATTTGACAACAGAATTACCTCGTTGAGCACTTCATCATGACTCATAACGCTTCATTCTGTCTTGGTGAGTTTTCTAGAAAACGAGTAATTTATGTGCTGAAACACATATCTTTCGTGACTTTTCAAGATTTGAACCTTCGTAACTTCGGCAAATGAGCTCCAAATACCTTCAAAATTTGACCACAGAATCACCTCTTTGATCTCTGCATCGTGACTCATAAGGCTTCATTCTGTCTTGGTGAGTTTTCTAGAAAACGAGTAATTTATGTGCTCAAACACACATCTTTCGTGACTTTTCAAGATTTGAACCTCCGTAACTTCGGCAAATGAGCTCCAAATACTTTCAATATTTGACAACAGAATAACCTCGTTGAGCACTTCATCATGACTCATAAGGCTTCATTCTGTCTTGGTGAGTTTTCTAGAAAACGAGTAATTTATGTGCTCAAACACACATCTTTCGTGACTTTTCAAGATTTGAACCTCCGTAACTTCGGCAAATGAGCTCCAAATACCTTCAAAATTTGACAACAGAATAACCTCGTGGAGCTCGTCATCATGACTCATAAGGCTTCATTCTGTCTTGGTGAGTTTTCTAGAAAACGAGTAATTTATGTGCTCAAACACACATCTTTCGTGACCTTTCAAGATTTGAACCTCCGTAACTTCGGCAAATGAGCTCCAAATACCTGCAAAATTTGACCACAGAATCACCTCTTTGAGCACTTCATCATGACTCATAAGGCTTCATTCTGTCTTGGTGAGTTTTCTAGAAAACGTGTAATTTATATGCTCAAACACACGTCTTTCTTGACTTTTCAAGATGTGAACCTCCGTAACTTTGGCAAATGAGCTCCAAATACCTTCAAAATTTGACCACAGAATCACCTCTTTGAGCACTTCATCATGACTCATAAGGCTTCATTCTGTCTTGGTGAGTTTTCTAGAAAACGAGTAATTTATATGCTCAAACACACGTCTTTCGTGACTTTTCAAGATTTGAACCTCCGTAACTTCGGCAAATGAGCTCCAAATACCTTCAAAATTTGACAACAGAATAACCTCGTGGAGCTCGTCATCATGACTCATAAGGCTTCATTCTGTCTTGGTGAGTTTTCTAGAAAACGAGTAATTTATATGCTCAAACACACGTCTTTCGTGACTTTTCAAGATTTGAACCTCCGTAACTTCGGCAAATGAGCTCCAAATACCTTCAAAATTTGACAACACAATAACCTCGTGGAGCTCGTCATCATGACTCATAAGGCTTCATTCTGTCTTGGTGAGTTTTCTAGAAAACGTGTAATTTATATGCTCAAACACACGTCTTTCTTGACTTTTCAAGATGTGAACCTCCGTAACTTTGGCAAATGAGCTCCAAATACCTTCAAAATTTGACCACAGAATCACCTCTTTGAGCACTTCATCATGACTCATAAGGCTTCATTCTGTCTTGGTGAGTTTTCTAGAAAACGTGTAATTTATATGCTCAAACACACGTCTTTCTTGACTTTTCAAGATTTGAACCTCCGTAACTTTGGCAAATGAGCTGCAAATACCTTCAAAATTTGACCACAGAATCACCTCTTTGATCACTTCATCATGACTCATAAGGCTTCATTCTATCTTGGTGAGTTTTCTAGAAAACGAGTAATTTATGTGCTGAAACACACATCTTTCGTGACTTTTCAAGATTTGAATCTCAGGAACTTCGGCAAATGAGCTCCAAATACCTTCAAAATTTGACCACAGAATCACCTCTTTGATCACTTCATCATGACTCATAAGGCTTCATTCTGTCTTGGTGAGTTTTCTAGAAAACGAGTAATTTATGTGCTGAAACACATATCTTTCGTGACTTTTCAAGATTTGAACCTTCGTAACTTCGGCAAATGAGCTCCAAATACCTTCAAAATTTGACCACAGAATCACCTCTTTGATCTCTTCATCATGACTCATAAGGCTTCATTCTGTCTTGGTGAGTTTTCTAGAAAACGAGTAATTTATGTGCTGAAACACATATCTTTCGTGACTTTTCAAGATTTGAACCTCCGTAACTTCGGCAAATGAGCTCCAAATACCTTCAATATTTAATAACAGAATAACCTCGTTGAGCACTTCATCATGACTCATAAGGCTTCATTCTATCTTGGTGAGTTTTCTAGAAAACGAGTAATTTATGTGCTGAAACACACATCTTTCGTGACTTTTCAAGATTTGAATCTCAGGAACTTCGGCAAATGAGCTCCAAATACCTTCAAAATTTGACCACAGAATCACCTCTTTGAGCACTTCATCATGACTCATAAGGCTTCATTCTGTCTTGGTGAGTTTTCTAGAAAACGAGTAATTTATGTGCTGAAACACACATCTTTCGTGACTTTTCAAGATTTGAACCTACGTAACTTCGGCAAATGAGCTCCAAATACCTTCAAAATTTGACAACAGAATAACCTCGTGGAGCTCGTCATCATGACTCATAAGGCTTCATTCTGTCTTGGTGAGTTTTCTAGAAAACGAGTAATATATGTGCTCAAACACACATCTTTCGTGACTTTTCAAGATTTGAACCTCCGTAACTTCGGCAAATGAGCTCCAAATACCTTCAAAATTTGACAACAGAATAACCTCGTGGAGCTCGTCATCATGACTCATAAGGCTTCATTCTGTCTTGGTGAGTTTTCTAGAAAACGAGTAATTTATGTGCTCAAACACACATCTTTCGTGACTTTTCAAGATTTGAATCTCCGTAACTTCGGCAAATGAGCTCCAAATACTTTCAATATTTGACAACAGAATAACCTTGTTGAGCTCTTCATCATGACTCATAAGGCTTCATTCTGTCTTGGAGAGTTTTCTAGAAAACGAGTAATTTATGTGCTCAAACACACTTCTTTCGTGACTTTTCAAGATTTGAACCTCCGTAACTTCGGCAAATGAGCTCCAAATACCTTCAAAATTTGACAACAGAATAACCTCGTGGAGCTCGTCATCATGACTCATAAGGCTTCATTCTGTCTTGGTGAGTTTTCTAGAAAACGAGTAATTTATGTGCTCAAACACACATCTTTCGTGACTTTTCAAGATTTGAACCTCCGTAACTTCGGCAAATGAGCTCCAAATACTTTCAATATTTGACAACAGAATAACCTCGTTGAGCACTTCATCATGACTCATAAGGCTTAATTCTGTCTTGGTGAGTTTTCTAGAAAACGAGTAATTTATGTGCTCAAACACACATCTTTCGTGACTTTTCAAGATTTGAACCTCCGTAACTTCGGCAAATGAGCTCCAAATGCCTTCAAAATTTGACCACAGAATCACCTCTTTGAGCACTTCATCATGACTCATAAGGCTTCATTCTGTCTTGGTGAGTTTTCTAGAAAACGAGTAATTTATATGCTCAAACACACGTCTTTCGTGACTTTTCAAGATTTGAACCTCCGTAACTTCGGCAAATGAGCTCCAAATACCTTCAAAATTTGACAACAGAATAACCTCGTGGAGCTCGTCATCATGACTCATAAGGCTTCATTCTGTCTTGGTGAGTTTTCTAGAAAACGTGTAATTTATATGCTCAAACACACGTCTTCCTTGACTTTTCAAGATTTGAACCTCCGTAACTTTGGCAAATGAGCTCCAAATACCTTCAAAATTTGACCACAGAATCACCTCTTTGAGCACTTCATCATGACTCATAAGGCTTCATTCTGTCTTGGAGAGTTTTCTAAAAAACGAGTAATTTATGTGCTCAAACACACTTCTTTCGTGACTTTTCAAGATTTGAACCTCCGTAACTTCGGCAAATGAGCTCCAAATACCTTCAAAATTTGACAACAGAATAACCTCGTGGAGCTCGTCATCATGACTCATAAGGCTTCATTCTGTCTTGGTGAGTTTTCTAGAAAACGAGTAATTTATGTGCTCAAACACACATCTTTCGTGACTTTTCAAGATTTGAACCTCCGTAACTTCGGCAAATGAGCTCCAAATACCTCCAAAATTTGACCACAGAATCACCTCTTTGAGCACTTCATCATGACTCATAAGGCTTCATTCTGTCTTGGTGAGTTTTCTAGAAAACGTGTAATTTATATGCTCAAACACACGTCTTCCTTGACTTTTCAAGATTTGAACCTCCGTAACTTTGGCAAATGAGCTCCAAATACCTTCAAAATTTGACCACAGAATCACCTCTTTGAGCACTTCATCATGACTCATAAGGCTTCATTCTGTCTTGGAGAGTTTTCTAAAAAACGAGTAATTTATGTGCTCAAACACACTTCTTTCGTGACTTTTCAAGATTTGAACCTCCGTAACTTCGGCAAATGAGCTCCAAATACCTTCAAAATTTGACAACAGAATAACCTCGTGGAGCTCGTCATCATGACTCATAAGGCTTCATTCTGTCTTGGTGAGTTTTCTAGAAAACGAGTAATTTATGTGCTCAAACACACATCTTTCGTGACTTTTCAAGATTTGAACCTCCGTAACTTCGGCAAATGAGCTCCAAATACTTTCAATATTTGACAACAGAATAACCTCGTTGAGCACTTCATCATGACTCATAAGGCTTAATTCTGTCTTGGTGAGTTTTCTAGAAAACGAGTAATTTATGTGCTCAAACACACATCTTTCGTGACTTTTCAAGATTTGAACCTCCGTAACTTCGGCAAATGAGCTCCAAATACCTTCAAAATTTGACAACAGAATAACCTCGTGGAGCTCGTCATCATGACTCATAAGGCTTCATTCTGTCTTGGTCAGTTTTCTAGAAAACGTGTAATTTATGTGCTCAAACTCACATCTTTCGTGACCTTTCAAGATTTGAACCTCCGTAACTTCGGCAAATGAGCTCCAAATACCTCCAAAATTTGACCACAGAATCACCTCTTTGAGCACTTCATCATGACTCATAAGGCTTCATTCTGTCTTGGTGAGTTTTCTAGAAAACGTGTAATTTATATGCTCAAACACACGTCTTTCTTGACTTTTCAAGATGTGAACCTCCGTAACTTTGGCAAATGAGCTCCAAATACCTTCAAAATTTGACCACAGAATCACCTCTTTGAGCACTTCATCATGACTCATAAGGCTTCATTCTGTCTTGGTGAGTTTTCTAGAAAACGAGTAATTTATATGCTCAAACACACGTCTTTCGTGACTTTTCAAGATTTGAACCTCCGTAACTTCGGCAAATGAGCTCCAAATACCTTCAAAATTTGACAACAGAATAACCTCGTGGAGCTCGTCATCATGACTCATAAGGCTTCATTCTGTCTTGGTGAGTTTTCTAGAAAACGTGTAATTTATATGCTCAAACACACGTCTTCCTTGACTTTTCAAGATTTGAACCTCCGTAACTTTGGCAAATGAGCTCCAAATACCTTCAAAATTTGACCACAGAATCACCTCTTTGAGCACTTCATCATGACTCATAAGGCTTCATTCTGTCTTGGTGAGTTTTCTAGAAAACGAGTAATTTATGTGCTCAAACACACATCTTTCGTGACTTTTCAAGATTTGAACCTCCGTAACTTCGGCAAATGAGCTCCAAATACTTTCAATATTTGACAACAGAATAACCTCGTTGAGCACTTCATCATGACTCATAAGGCTTAATTCTGTCTTGGTGAGTTTTCTAGAAAACGAGTAATTTATGTGCTCAAACACACATCTTTCGTGACTTTTCAAGATTTGAACCTCCGTAACTTCGGCAAATGAGCTCCAAATACCTTCAAAATTTGACCACAGAATCACCTCTTTGATCTCTTCATCATGACTCATAAGGCTTCATTCTGTCTTGGTGAGTTTTCTAGAAAACGAGTAATTTATGTGCTCAAACACACATCTTTCGTGACTTTTCAAGATTTGAACCTCCGTAACTTCGGCAAATGAGCTCCAAATACCTTCAATATTTGACAACAGAATAACCTCGTTGAGCACTTCATCATGACTCATAAGGCTTCATTCTGTCTTAGTGAGTTTTCTAGAAAACGAGTAATTTATGTGCTCAAACACACAACTTTCGTGACTTTTCAAGATTTGAACCTCCGTAACTTCGGCAAATGAGCTCCAAATACCTTCAAAATTTGACAACAGAATTACCTTGTTGAGCTCTTCATCATGTCTCATAAGGCTTCATTCTGTCTTGGAGAGTTTTCTAGAAAACGAGTAATTTATGTGCTCAAACACACATCTTTCGTGACTTTTCAAGATTTGAACCTCCGTAACTTCGGCAAATGAGCTCCAAATACTTTCAATATTTGACAACAGAATAACCTAGTTGAGCACTTCATCATGACTCATAAGGCTTCATTCTGTCTTGGTGAGTTTTCTAGAAAACGAGTAATTTATGTGCTCAAACACACATCTTTCGTGACTTTTCAAGATTTGAACCTCCGTAACTTCGGCAAATGAGCTCCAAATACCTTCAAAATTTGACAACAGAATAACCTCGTGGAGCTCGTCATCATGACTCATAAGGCTTCATTCTGTCTTGGTGAGTTTTCTAGAAAACGAGTAATTTATGTGCTCAAACACACATCTTTCGTGACCTTTCAAGATTTGAACCTCCGTAACTTCGGCAAATGAGCTCCAAATACCTCCAAAATTTGACCACAGAATCACCTCTTTGAGCACTTCATCATGACTCATAAGGCTTCATTCTGTCTTGGTGAGTTTTCTAGAAAACGTGTAATTTATATGCTCAAACACACGTCTTTCTTGACTTTTCAAGATTTGAACCTCCGTAACTTTGGCAAATGAGCTCCAAATACCTTCAAAATTTGACCACAGAATCACCTCTTTGATCACTTCATCATGACTCATAAGGCTTCATTCTGTCTTGGTGAGTTTTCTAGAAAACGAGTAATTTATGTGCTCAAACACAAATCTTTCGTGACTTTTCAAGATTTGAACCACCGTAACTTCGTCAAATGAGCTCCAAATACTTTCAATATTTGACAACAGAATAACCTCGTTGAGCACTTCATCATGACTCATAAGGCTTCATTCTGTCTTGGTGAGTTTTCTAGAAAACGAGTAATTTATGTGCTCAAACACACATCTTTCGTGACTTTTCAAGATTTGAACCTCCGTAACTTCGGCAAATGAGCTCCAAATACCTTCAAAATTTGACAAAAGAATAACCTCGTGGAGCTCGTCATCATGACTCATAAGGCTTCATTCTGTCTTGGTGAGTTTTCTAGAAAACGAGTAATTTATGTGCTCAAACACACATCTTTCGTGACTTTTCAAGATTTGAACCTCCGTAACTTCGGCAAATGAGCTCCAAATACCTTCAAAATTTGACAACAGAATTACCTTGTTGAGCTCTTCATCATGACTCATAAGGCTTCATTCTGTCTTGGTGAGTTTTCTAGAAAACGAGTAATTTATGTGCTCAAACACACATCTTTCGTGACTTTTCAAGATTTGAACCTCCGTAACTTCGGCAAATGAGCTCCAAATACCTTCAAAATTTGACAACAGAATAACCTCTTTGATCTCTTCATCATGACTCATAAGGCTTCATTCTGTCTTGGTGAGTTTTCTAGAAAACGAGTAATTTATGTGCTGAAACACACATCTTTCGTGACTTTTCAAGATTTGAACCTCCGTAACTTCGGCAAATGAGCTCCAAATACTTTCAATATTTGACAACAGAATAACCTCGTTGAGCACTTCATCATGACCCATAAGGCTTCATTCTGTCTTGGTGAGTTTTCTAGAAAACGAGTAATATATGTGCTCAAACACACATCTTTCGTGACTTTTCAAGATTTGAACCTCCGTAACTTCGGCAAATGAGCTCCAAATACCTTCAAAATTTGACAACAGAATAACCTCGTGGAGCTCGTCATCATGACTCATAAGGCTTCATTCTGTCTTGGTGAGTTTTCTAGAAAACGAGTAATTTATGTGCTCAAACACACATCTTTCGTGACTTTTCAAGATTTGAACCTCCGTAACTTCGGCAAATGAGCTCCAAATACTTTCAATATTTGACAACAGAATAACCTTGTTGAGCTCTTCATCATGACTCATAAGGCTTCATTCTGTCTTGGAGAGTTTTCTAGAAAACGAGTAATTTATGTGCTCAAACACACTTCTTTCGTGACTTTTCAAGATTTGAACCTCCGTAACTTCGGCAAATGAGCTCCAAATACCTTCAAAATTTGACAACAGAATAACCTCGTGGAGCTCGTCATCATGACTCATAAGGCTTCATTCTGTCTTGGTGAGTTTTCTAGAAAACGAGTAATTTATGTGCTCAAACACACATCTTTCGTGACTTTTCAAGATTTGAACCTCCGTAACTTCGGCAAATGAGCTCCAAATACTTTCAATATTTGACAACAGAATAACCTCGTTGAGCACTTCATCATGACTCATAAGGCTTAATTCTGTCTTGGTGAGTTTTCTAGAAAACGAGTAATTTATGTGCTCAAACACACATCTTTCGTGACTTTTCAAGATTTGAACCTCCGTAACTTCGGCAAATGAGCTCCAAATACCTTCAAAATTTGACAACAGAATAACCTCGTGGAGCTCGTCATCATGACTCATAAGGCTTCATTCTGTCTTGGTGAGTTTTCTAGAAAACGTGTAATTTATGTGCTCAAACACACATCTTTCGTGACCTTTCAAGATTTGAACCTCCGTAACTTCGGCAAATGAGCTCCAAATACCTCCAAAATTTGACCACAGAATCACCTCTTTGAGCACTTCATCATGACTCATAAGGCTTCATTCTGTCTTGGTGAGTTTTCTAGAAAACGTGTAATTTATATGCTCAAACACACGTCTTTCTTGACTTTTCAAGATGTGAACCTCCGTAACTTTGGCAAATGAGCTCCAAATACCTTCAAAATTTGACCACAGAATCACCTCTTTGAGCACTTCATCATGACTCATAAGGCTTCATTCTGTCTTGGTGAGTTTTCTAGAAAACGAGTAATTTATATGCTCAAACACACGTCTTTCGTGACTTTTCAAGATTTGAACCTCCGTAACTTCGGCAAATGAGCTCCAAATACCTTCAAAATTTGACAACAGAATAACCTCGTGGAGCTCGTCATCATGACTCATAAGGCTTCATTCTGTCTTGGTGAGTTTTCTAGAAAACGTGTAATTTATATGCTCAAACACACGTCTTCCTTGACTTTTCAAGATTTGAACCTCCGTAACTTTGGCAAATGAGCTCCAAATACCTTCAAAATTTGACCACAGAATCACCTCTTTGAGCACTTCATCATGACTCATAAGGCTTCATTCTGTCTTGGTGAGTTTTCTAGAAAACGAGTAATTTATGTGCTCAAACACACATCTTTCGTGACTTTTCAAGATTTGAACCTCCGTAACTTCGGCAAATGAGCTCCAAATACCTTCAAAATTTGACAACAGAATAACCTCGTGGAGCTCGTCATTATGACTCATAAGGCTTCATTCTGTCTTGGTGAGTTTTCTAGAAAACGAGTAATTTATGTGCTCAAACACACATCTTTCGTGACTTTTCAAGATTTGAACCTCCGTAACTTCGGCAAATGAGCTCCAAATACTTTCAATATTTGACAACAGAATAACCTCGTTGAGCACTTCATCATGACTCATAAGGCTTCATTCTGTCTTGGTGAGTTTTCTAGAAAACGAGTAATTTATGTGCTCAAACACACATCTTTCGTGACTTTTCAAGATTTGAACCTCCGTAACTTCGGCAAATGAGCTCCAAATACCTTCAAAATTTGACCACAGAATCACCTCTTTGATCTCTTCATCATGACTCATAAGGCTTCATTCTGTCTTGGTGAGTTTTCTAGAAAACGAGTAATTTATGTGCTCAAACACACATCTTTCGTGACTTTTCAAGATTTGAACCTCCGTAACTTCGGCAAATGAGCTCCAAATACCTTCAATATTTGACAACAGAATAACCTCGTTGAGCACTTCATCATGACTCATAAGGCTTCATTCTGTCTTGGTGAGTTTTCAAGAAAACGAGTAATTTATGTGCTCAAACACACAACTTTCGTGACTTTTCAATATTTGAACCTCCGTAACTTCGGCAAATGAGCTCCAAATACCTTCAAAATTTGACAACAGAATTACCTTGTTGAGCTCTTCATCATGACTCATAAGGCTTCATTCTGTCTTGGTGAGTTTTCTAGAAAACGAGTAATTTATGTGCTCAAACACACATCTTTCGTGACTTTTCAAGATTTGAACCTCCGTAACTTCGGCAAATGAGCTCCAAATACCTTCAAAATTTGACAACAGAATAACCTCGTGGAGCTCGTCATCATGACTCATAAGGCTTCATTCTGTCTTGGTGAGTTTTCTAGAAAACGAGTAATTTATGTGCTCAAACACACATCTTTCGTGACTTTTCAAGATTTGAAACTCCGTAACTTCGGCAAATGAGCTCCAAATACCTTCAAAATTTGACAACAGAATAACCTCGTGGAGCTCGTCATCATGACTCATAAGGCTTCATTCTGTCTGGGTGAGTTTTCTAGAAAACGAGTAATTTATGTGCTCAAACACACATCTTTCGTGACCTTTCAAGATTTGAACCTCCGTAACTTCGGCAAATGAGCTCCAAATACCTCCAAAATTTGACCACAGAATCACCTCTTTGAACACTTCATCATGACTCATAAGGCTTCATTCTGTCTTGGTGAGTTTTCTAGAAAACGAGTAATTTATGTGCTCAAACACACATCTTTCGTGACTTTTCAAGATTTGAACCTCCGTAACTTCGGCAAATGAGCTCCAAATACCTTCAATATTTGACAACAGAATAACCTCGTTGAGCACTTCATCATGACTCATAAGGCTTCATTCTGTCTTAGTGAGTTTTCTAGAAAACGTGTAATTTATATGCTCAAACACACGTCTTTCTTGACTTTTCAAGATTTGAACCTCCGTAACTTTGGCAAATGAGCTCCAAATACCTTCAAAATTTGACCACAGAATCACCTCTTTGAGCACTTCATCATGACTCATAAGGCTTCATTCTGTCTTGGTGAGTTTTCTAGAAAACGAGTAATTTATATGCTCAAACACACGTCTTTCGTGACTTTTCAAGATTTGAACCTCCGTAACTTCGGCAAATGAGCTCCAAATACCTTCAAAATTTGACAACAGAATAACCTCGTGGAGCTCGTCATCATGACTCATAAGGCTTCATTCTGTCTTGGTGAGTTTTCTAGAAAACGAGTAATTTATGTGCTCAAACACACATCTTTCGTGACTTTTCAAGATTTGAACCTCCGTAACTTCGGCAAATGAGCTCCAAATACCTTCAAAATTTGACCACAGAATCACCTCTTTGATCTCTTCATCATGACTCATAAGGCTTCATTCTGTCTTGGTCAGTTTTCTAGAAAACGAGTAATTTATGTGCTCAAACACACATCTTTCGTGACTTTTCAAGATTTGAACCTCCGTAACTTCGGCAAATGAGCTCCAAATACCTTCAATATTTGACAACAGAATAACCTCGTTGAGCACTTCATCATGACTCATAAGGCTTCATTCTGTCTTGGTGAGTTTTCAAGAAAACGAGTAATTTATGTGCTCAAACACACAACTTTCGTGACTTTTCAAGATTTGAACCTCCGTAACTTCGGCAAATGAGCTCCAAATACCTTCAAAATTTGACAACAGAATTACCTTGTTGAGCTCTTCATCATGACTCATAAGGCTTCATTCTGTCTTGGTGAGTTTTCTAGAAAACGAGTAATTTATGTGCTCAAACACACATCTTTCGTGACTTTTCAAGATTTGAACCTCCGTAACTTCGGCAAATGAGCTCCAAATACCTTCAAAATTTGACAACAGAATAACCTCGTGGAGCTCGTCATCATGACTCATAAGGCTTCATTCTGTCTTGGTGAGTTTTCTAGAAAACGAGTAATTTATGTGCTCAAACACACATCTTTCGTGACTTTTCAAGATTTGAAACTCCGTAACTTCGGCAAATGAGCTCCAAATACCTTCAAAATTTGACAACAGAATAACCTCGTGGAGCTCGTCATCATGACTCATAAGGCTTCATTCTGTCTTGGTGAGTTTTCTAGAAAACGAGTAATTTATGTGCTCAAACACACATCTTTCGTGACTTTTCAAGATTTGAACCTCCGTAACTTCGGCAAATGAGCTCCAAATACCTTCAATATTTGACAACAGAATAACCTCGTTGAGCACTTCATCATGACTCATAAGGCTTCATTCTGTCTTAGTGAGTTTTCTAGAAAACGTGTAATTTATATGCTCAAACACACGTCTTTCTTGACTTTTCAAGATTTGAACCTCCGTAACTTTGGCAAATGAGCTCCAAATACCTTCAAAATTTGACCACAGAATCACCTCTTTGAGCACTTCATCATGACTCATAAGGCTTCATTCTGTCTTGGTGAGTTTTCTAGAAAACGAGTAATTTATATGCTCAAACACACGTCTTTCGTGACTTTTCAAGATTTGAACCTCCGTAACTTCGGCAAATGAGCTCCAAATACCTTCAAAATTTGACAACAGAATAACCTCGTGGAGCTCGTCATCATGACTCATAAGGCTTCATTCTGTCTTGGTGAGTTTTCTAGAAAACGAGTAATTTATGTGCTCAAACACACATCTTTCGTGACTTTTCAAGATTTGAACCTCCGTAACTTCGGCAAATGAGCTCCAAATACCTACAAAATTTGACCACAGAATCACCTCTTTGAGCACTTCATCATGACTCATAAGGCTTCATTCTGTCTTGGTGAGTTTTCTAGAAAACGAGTAATTTATGTGCTCAAACACACTTCTTTCCTGAATTTTCAAGATTTGAATCTCAGGAACTTCGGCAAATGAGCTCCAAATACCTTCAAAATTTGACCACAGAATCACCTCTTTGATCTCTTCATCATGACTAATAAGGCTTCATTCTGTCTTGGTGAGTTTTCTAGAAAACGAGTAATTTATGAGCTCAAACACACTTCTTTCCTGACTTTTCAAGATTTGAACCTACGTAACTTCGGCAAATGAGCTCCAAATACCTTCAAAATTTGACAACAGAATAACCTCGTGGAGCTCGTCATCATGACTCATAAGGCTTCATTCTGTCTTGGTGAGTTTTCTAGAAAACGAGTAATTTATGTGCTCAAACACACATCTTTCGTGACTTTTCAAGATTTGAACCTCCGTAACTTCGGCAAATGAGCTCCAAATACCTTCAAAATTTGACAACAGAATAACCTCGTGGAGCTCGTCATCACGACTCATAAGGCTTCATTCTGTCTTGGTGAGTTTTCTAGAAAACGAGTAATTTATGTGCTCAAACACACATCTTTCGTGACCTTTCAAGATTTGAACCTCCGTAACTTCGGCAAATGAGCTCCAAATACCTCCAAAATTTTACCACAGAATCACCTCTCTGAGCACTTCATCATGACTCATAAGGCTTCATTCTGTCTTGGTGAGTTTTCTAGAAAACGTGTAATTTATATGCTCAAACACACGTCTTTCTTGACTTTTCAAGATTTGAACCTCCGTAACTTTGGCAAATGAGCTCCAAATACCTTCAAAATTTGACCACAGAATAACCTCGTTGAGCACTTCATCATGACTCATAAGGCTTCATTCTGTCTTGGTGAGTTTTCTAGAAAACGAGTAATTTATGTGCTCAAACACACATCTTTCGTGACTTTTCAAGATTTGAACCTACGTAACTTCGGCAAATGAGCTCCAAATACCTTCAAAATTTGATAACAGAATCACCTCGTGGAGCTCTTCATCATGACTCATAAGGCTTCGTTGTATCTTGGTGAATTTTCTAGAAAACGAGGAAATTAAGTGCTCAAACACACATCTTTCGTGACTTTTCAAGATTTGAACCTCCGTAACTTCGGCAAATGAGCTCCAAATACCTTCAAAATTTGACCACAGAATCACCTCTTTGAGCACTTCATCATGACTCATAAGGCTTCATTCTGTCTTGGTGAGTTTTCTAGAAAACGAGTAATTTATATGCTCAAACACACGTCTTTCGTGACTTTTCAAGATTTGAACCTCCGTAACATCGGCAAATGAGCTCCAAATACCTTCAAAATTTGACAACAGAATAACCTCGTGGAGCTCGTCATCATGACTCATAAGGCTTCATTCTGTCTTGGTGAGTTTTCTAGAAAACGTGTAATTTATATGCTCAAACACACGTCTTCCTTGACTTTTCAAGATTTGAACCTCCGTAACTTTGGCAAATGAGCTCCAAATACCTTCAAAATTTGACCACAGAATCACCTCTTTGAGCACTTCATCATGACTCATAAGGCTTCATTCTGTCTTGGTGAGTTTTCTAGAAAACGAGTAATTTATGTGCTCAAACACACATCTTTCGTGACTTTTCAAGATTTGAACCTCCGTAACTTCGGCAAATGAGCTCCAAATACCTTCAAAATTTGACAACAGAATAACCTCGTGGAGCTCGTCATCATGACTCATAAGGCTTCATTCTGTCTTGGTGAGTTTTCTAGAAAACGAGTAATTTATGTGCTCAAACACACATCTTTCGTGACTTTTCAAGATTTGAACCTCCGTAACTTCGGCAAATGAGCTCCAAATACCTTCAAAATTTGACCACAGAATCACCTCTTTGATCTCTTCATCATGACTCATAAGGCTTCATTCTGTCTTGGTCAGTTTTCTAGAAAACGAGTAATTTATGTGCTCAAACACACATCTTTCGTGACTTTTCAAGATTTGAACCTCCGTAACTTCGGCAAATGAGCTCCAAATACCTTCAATATTTGACAACAGAATAACCTCGTTGAGCACTTCATCATGACTCATAAGGCTTCATTCTGTCTTGGTGAGTTTTCAAGAAAACGAGTAATTTATGTGCTCAAACACACAACTTTCGTGACTTTTCAAGATTTGAACCTCCGTAACTTCGGCAAATGAGCTCCAAATACCTTCAAAATTTGACAACAGAATTACCTTGTTGAGCTCTTCATCATGACTCATAAGGCTTCATTCTGTCTTGGTGAGTTTTCTAGAAAACGAGTAATTTATGTGCTCAAACACACATCTTTCGTGACTTTTCAAGATTTGAACCTCCGTAACTTCGGCAAATGAGCTCCAAATACCTTCAAAATTTGACAACAGAATAACCTCGTGGAGCTCGTCATCATGACTCATAAGGCTTCATTCTGTCTTGGTGAGTTTTCTAGAAAACGAGTAATTTATGTGCTCAAACACACATCTTTCGTGACTTTTCAAGATTTGAAACTCCGTAACTTCGGCAAATGAGCTCCAAATACCTTCAAAATTTGACAACAGAATAACCTCGTGGAGCTCGTCATCATGACTCATAAGGCTTCATTCTGTCTTGGTGAGTTTTCTAGAAAACGAGTAATTTATGTGCTCAAACACACATCTTTCGTGACTTTTCAAGATTTGAACCTCCGTAACTTCGGCAAATGAGCTCCAAATACCTTCAATATTTGACAACAGAATAACCTCGTTGAGCACTTCATCATGACTCATAAGGCTTCATTCTGTCTTAGTGAGTTTTCTAGAAAACGTGTAATTTATATGCTCAAACACACGTCTTTCTTGACTTTTCAAGATTTGAACCTCCGTAACTTTGGCAAATGAGCTCCAAATACCTTCAAAATTTGACCACAGAATCACCTCTTTGAGCACTTCATCATGACTCATAAGGCTTCATTCTGTCTTGGTGAGTTTTCTAGAAAACGAGTAATTTATATGCTCAAACACACGTCTTTCGTGACTTTTCAAGATTTGAACCTCCGTAACTTCGGCAAATGAGCTCCAAATACCTTCAAAATTTGACAACAGAATAACCTCGTGGAGCTCGTCATCATGACTCATAAGGCTTCATTCTGTCTTGGTGAGTTT
Source organism: Euwallacea fornicatus (assembly GCF_040115645.1). Classification (NCBI taxonomy): domain Eukaryota; kingdom Metazoa; phylum Arthropoda; class Insecta; order Coleoptera; family Curculionidae; genus Euwallacea; species Euwallacea fornicatus. The sequence goes on along the minus strand of NW_027096052.1, from coordinate 103,175 downwards.
TCTAGAAAACGAGTAATTTATGTGCTCAAACACACATCTTTCGTGACTTTTCAAGATTTGAACCTCCGTAACTTCGGCAAATGAGCTCCAAATACCTTCAAAATTTGACAACAGAATAACCTCGTGGAGCTCGTCATCACGACTCATAAGGCTTCATTCTGTCTTGGTGAGTTTTCTAGAAAACGAGTAATTTATGTGCTCAAACACACATCTTTCGTGACCTTTCAAGATTTGAACCTCCGTAACTTCGGCAAATGAGCTCCAAATACCTCCAAAATTTTACCACAGAATCACCTCTCTGAGCACTTCATCATGACTCATAAGGCTTCATTCTGTCTTGGTGAGTTTTCTAGAAAACGTGTAATTTATATGCTCAAACACACGTCTTTCTTGACTTTTCAAGATTTGAACCTCCGTAACTTTGGCAAATGAGCTCCAAATACCTTCAAAATTTGACCACAGAATAACCTCGTTGAGCACTTCATCATGACTCATAAGGCTTCATTCTGTCTTGGTGAGTTTTCTAGAAAACGAGTAATTTATGTGCTCAAACACACATCTTTCGTGACTTTTCAAGATTTGAACCTACGTAACTTCGGCAAATGAGCTCCAAATACCTTCAAAATTTGATAACAGAATCACCTCGTGGAGCTCTTCATCATGACTCATAAGGCTTCGTTGTATCTTGGTGAATTTTCTAGAAAACGAGGAAATTAAGTGCTCAAACACACATCTTTCGTGACTTTTCAAGATTTGAACCTCCGTAACTTCGGCAAATGAGCTCCAAATACCTTCAAAATTTGACCACAGAATCACCTCTTTGAGCACTTCATCATGACTCATAAGGCTTCATTCTGTCTTGGTGAGTTTTCTAGAAAACGAGTAATTTATATGCTCAAACACACGTCTTTCGTGACTTTTCAAGATTTGAACCTCCGTAACTTCGGCAAATGAGCTCCAAATACCTTCAAAATTTGACAACAGAATAACCTCGTGGAGCTCGTCATCATGACTCATAAGGCTTCATTCTGTCTTGGTGAGTTTTCTAGAAAACGTGTAATTTATATGCTCAAACACACGTCTTCCTTGACTTTTCAAGATTTGAACCTCCGTAACTTTGGCAAATGAGCTCCAAATACCTTCAAAATTTGACCACAGAATCACCTCTTTGAGCACTTCATCATGACTCATAAGGCTTCATTCTGTCTTGGTGAGTTTTCTAGAAAACGAGTAATTTATGTGCTCAAACACACATCTTTCGTGACTTTTCAAGATTTGAACCTCCGTAACTTCGGCAAATGAGCTCCAAATACCTTCAAAATTTGACAACAGAATAACCTCGTGGAGCTCGTCATCATGACTCATAAGGCTTCATTCTGTCTTGGTGAGTTTTCTAGAAAACGAGTAATTTATGTGCTCAAACACACATCTTTCGTGACTTTTCAAGATTTGAACCTCCGTAACTTCGGCAAATGAGCTCCAAATTCCTTCAAAATTTGACAACAGAATAACCTCGTGGAGCTCGTCATCATGACTCATAAGGCTTCATTCTGTCTTGGTGAGTTTTCTAGAAAACGAGTAATTTATGTGCTCAAACACACATCTTTCGTGACTTTTCAAGATTTGAACCTCCGTAACTTCGGCAAATGAGCTCCAAATACCTCCAAAATTTGACCACAGAATCACCTCTTTGAGCACTTCATCATGACTCATAAGGCTTCATTCTGTCTTGGTGAGTTTTCTAGAAAACGAGTAATTTATGTGCTCAAACACACATCTTTCGTGACTTTTCAAGATTTGAACCTCCGTAACTTCGGCAAATGAGCTCCAAATACCTTCAAAATTTGACAACAGAATAACCTCGTGGAGCTCGTCATCATGACTCATAAGGCTTCATTCTGTCTTGGTGAGTTTTCTAGAAAACGAGTAGTATATGTGCTCAAACACATATTTTTCGTGACTTTTCAAGTTTTGAACCTCCGTAACTTCGGCAAATGAGCTCCAAATACCTTCAAAATTTGACCACAGAATCACCTCTTTGAGCACTTCATCATGACTCATAAGGCTTCATTCTGTCTTGGTGAGTTTTCTAGAAAACGAGTAATTTATGTGCTCAAACACACATCTTTCGTGACTTTTCAAGATTTGAACCTCCGTAACTTCGGCAAATGAGCTCCAAATACCTTCAATATTTGACAACAGAATAACCTCGTTGAGCACTTCATCATGACTCATAAGGCTTCATTCTGTCTTGGTGAGTTTTCTAGAAAACGAGTAATTTATGTGCTCAAACACACATCTTTCGTGACTTTTCAAGATTTGAACATCCGTAACTTCGGCAAATGAGCTCCAAATACCTTCAATATTTGACAACAGAATAACCTCGTTGAGCACTTCATCATGACTCATAAGGCTTCATTCTGTCTTAGTGAGTTTTCTAGAAAACGAGTAATTTATGTGCTCAAACACACATCTTTCGTGACTTTTCAAGATTTGAACCTACGTAACTTCGGCAAATGAGCTCCAAATACCTTCAAAATTTGATAACAGAATCACCTCGTGGAGCTCTTCATCATGACTCATAAGGCTTCGTTGTATCTTGGTGAATTTTCTAGAAAACGAGGAAATTAAGTGCTCAAACACACATCTTTCGTGACTTTTCAAGATTTGAACCTCCGTAACTTCGGCAAATGAGCTCCAAATACCTTCAAAATTTGACCACAGAATCACCTCTTTGAGCACTTCATCATGACTCATAAGGCTTCATTCTGTCTTGGTGAGTTTTCTAGAAAACGAGTAATTTATGTGCTCAAACACACATCTTTCGTGACTTTTCAAGATTTGAACCTCCGTAACTTCGGCAAATGAGCTCCAAATACCTTCAAAATTTGACAACAGAATAACCTCGTGGAGCTCGTCATCATGACTCATAAGGCTTCATTCTGTCTTGGTGAGTTTTCTAGAAAACGAGTAATTTATGTGCTCAAACACACATCTTTCGTGACTTTTCAAGATTTGAACCTCCGTAACTTCGGCAAATGAGCTCCAAATACTTTCAATATTTGACAACAGAATAACCTCGTTGAGCACTTCATCATGACTCATAAGGCTTCATTCTGTCTTGGAGAGTTTTCTAGAAAACGAGTAATTTATGTGCTCAAACACACATCTTTCGTGACTTTTCAAGATTTGAACCTCCGTAACTTCGGCAAATGAGCTCCAAATACCTTCAAAATTTGACAACAGAATAACCTCGTGGAGCTCGTCATCACGACTCATAAGGCTTCATTCTGTCTTGGTGAGTTTTCTAGAAAACGAGTAGTATATGTGCTCAAACACATATTTTTCGTGACTTTTCAAGATTTGAACCTCCGTAACTTTGGCAAATGAGCTCCAAATACCTTCAAAATTTGACCACAGAATCACCTCTTTGAGCACTTCATCATGACTCATAAGGCTTCATTCTGTCTTGGTGAGTTTTCTAGAAAACGAGTAATTTATATGCTCAAACACACGTCTTTCGTGACTTTTCAAGATTTGAACCTCCGTAACTTCGGCAAATGAGCTCCAAATACCTTCAAAATTTGACAACAGAATAACCTCGTGGAGCTCGTCATCATGACTCATAAGGCTTCATTCTGTCTTGGTGAGTTTTCTAGAAAACGAGTAGTATATGTGCTCAAACACATATTTTTCGTGACTTTTCAAGTTTTGAACCTCCGTAACTTCGGCAAATGAGCTCCAAATACCTTCAAAATTTGACCACAGAATCACCTCTTTGAGCACTTCATCATGACTCATAAGGCTTCATTCTGTCTTGGTGAGTTTTCTAGAAAACGAGTAATTTATGTGCTGAAACACACATCTTTCGTGACTTTTCAAGATTTGAACCTCCGTAACTTCGGCCAATGAGCTCCAAATACCTTCAAAATTTGACCACAGAATCACCTCTTTGAGCACTTCATCATGACTCATAAGGCTTCATTCTGTCTTGGTGAGTTTTCTAGAAAACGAGTAATTTATGTGCTGAAACACACATCTTTCGTGACTTTTCAAGATTTGAACCTCCGTAACTTCGGCAAATGAGCTCCAAATACCTTCAATATTTGACAACAGAATAACCTCGTTGAGCACTTCATCATGACTCATAAGGCTTCATTCTGTCTTGGTGAGTTTTCTAGAAAACGAGTAATTTATGTGCTCAAACACACATCTTTCGTGACTTTTCAAGATTTGAACATCCGTAACTTCGGCAAATGAGCTCCAAATACCTTCAATATTTGACAACAGAATAACCTCGTTGAGCACTTCATCATGACTCATAAGGCTTCATTCTGTCTTAGTGAGTTTTCTAGAAAACGAGTAATTTATGTGCTCAAACACACATCTTTCGTGACTTTTCAAGATTTGAACCTACGTAACTTCGGCAAATGAGCTCCAAATACCTTCAAAATTTGATAACAGAATCACCTCGTGGAGCTCTTCATCATGACTCATAAGGCTTCGTTGTATCTTGGTGAATTTTCTAGAAAACGAGGAAATTAAGTGCTCAAACACACATCTTTCGTGACTTTTCAAGATTTGAACCTCCGTAACTTCGGCAAATGAGCTCCAAATACCTTCAAAATTTGACCACAGAATCACCTCTTTGAGCACTTCATCATGACTCATAAGGCTTCATTCTGTCTTGGTGAGTTTTCTAGAAAACGAGTAATTTATGTGCTCAAACACACATCTTTCGTCACTTTTCAAGATTTGAACCTCCGTAACTTCGGCAGATGAGCTCCAAATACCTTCAAAATTTGACAACAGAATAACCTCGTGGAGCTCGTCATCATGACTCATAAGGCTTCATTCTGTCTTGGTGAGTTTTCTAGAAAACGAGTAATTTATGTGCTCAAACACACATCTTTCGTGACTTTTCAAGATTTGAACCTCCGTAACTTCGGCAAATGAGCTCCAAATACTTTCAATATTTGACAACAGAATAACCTCGTTGAGCACTTCATCATGACTCATAAGGCTTCATTCTGTCTTGGAGAGTTTTCTAGAAAACGAGTAGTATATGTGCTCAAACACATATTTTTCGTGACTTTTCAAGATTTGAACCTCCGTAACTTTGGCAAATGAGCTCCAAATACCTTCAAAATTTGACCACAGAATCACCTCTTTGAGCACTTCATCATGACTCATAAGGCTTCATTCTGTCTTGGTGAGTTTTCTAGAAAACGAGTAATTTATATGCTCAAACACACGTCTTTCGTGACTTTTCAAGATTTGAACCTCCGTAACTTCGGCAAATGAGCTCCAAATACCTTCAAAATTTGACAACAGAATAACCTCGTGGAGCTCGTCATCATGACTCATAAGGCTTCATTCTGTCTTGGTGAGTTTTCTAGAAAACGAGTAGTATATGTGCTCAAACACATATTTTTCGTGACTTTTCAAGTTTTGAACCTCCGTAACTTCGGCAAATGAGCTCCAAATACCTTCAAAATTTGACCACAGAATCACCTCTTTGAGCACTTCATCATGACTCATAAGGCTTCATTCTGTCTTGGTGAGTTTTCTAGAAAACGAGTAATTTATGTGCTGAAGCACACATCTTTCGTGACTTTTCAAGATTTGAACCTCCGTACCTTCGGCCAATGAGCTCCAAATACCTTCAAAATTTGACCACAGAATAACCTCGTGGAGCTCGTCATCATGACTCATAAGGCTTCATTCTGTCTTGGTGAGTTTTCTAGAAAACGAGTAATTTATGTGCTCAAACACACATCTTTCGTGACTTTTCAAGATTTGAACCTCCGTAACTTCGGCAAATGAGCTCCAAATACCTTCAAAATTTGACAACAGAATAACCTCGTGGAGCTCGTCATCATGACTCATAAGGCTTCATTTTGTCTTGGTGAGTTTTCTAGAAAACGAGTAATTTATGTGCTCAAACACACATCTTTCGTGACTTTTCAAGATTTGAACCTCCGTAACTTCGGCAAATGAGCTCCAAATACTTTCAATATTTGACAACAGAATAACCTCGTGGAGCTCGTCATCATGACTCATAAGGCTTCATTCTGTCTTGGTGAGTTTTCTAGAAAACGAGTAATTTATGTGCTCAAACACACATCTTTCGTGACTTTTCAAGATTTGAACCTCCGTAGCTTCGGCAAATGAGCTCCAAATACCTTCAAAATTTGACCACAGAATCACCTCTTTGATCTCTTCATCATGACTCATAAGGCTTCATTCTGTCTTGGTGAGTTTTCTAGAAAACGAGTAATTTATGTGCTCAAACACACATCTTTCGTGACTTTTCAAGATTTGAACCTCCGTAACTTCGGCAAATGAGCTCCAAATACCTTCAATATTTGACAACAGAATAACCTCGTTGAGCACTTCATCATGACTCATAAGGCTTCATTCTGTCTTGGTGAGTTTTCTAGAAAACGAGTAATTTATGTGCTCAAACACACAACTTTCGTGACTTTTCAAGATTTGAACCTCCGTAACTTCGGCAAATGAGCTCCAAATACCTTCAAAATTTGACAACAGAATTACCTTGTTGAGCTCTTCATCATGACTCATAAGGCTTCATTCTGTCTTGGTGAGTTTTCTAGAAAACGAGTAATTTATGTGCTCAAACACACATCTTTCGTGACTTTTCAAGATTTGAACCTTCGTAACTTCGGCAAATGAGCTCCAAATACCTTCAAAATTTGACAACAGAATAACCTCGTGGAGCTCGTCATCATGACTCATAAGGCTTCATTCTGTCTTGGTGAGTTTTCTAGAAAACGAGTAATTTATGTGCTCAAACACACATCTTTCGTGACTTTTCAAGATTTGAAACTCCGTAACTTCGGCAAATGAGCTCCAAATACCTTCAAAATTTGACAACAGAATAACCTCGTGGAGCTCGTCATCATGACTCATAAGGCTTCATTCTGTCTTGGTGAGTTTTCTAGAAAACGAGTAATTTATGTGCTCAAACACACATCTTTCGTGACCTTTCAAGATTTGAACCTCCGTAACTTCGGCAAATGAGCTCCAAATACCTCCAAAATTTGACCACAGAATCACCACTTTGAGCACTTCATCATGACTCATAAGGCTTCATTCTGTCTTGGTGAGTTTTCTAGAAAACGAGTAATTTATGTGCTCAAACACACATCTTTCGTGACTTTTCAAGATTTGAACCTCCGTAACTTCGGCAAATGAGCTCCAAATACCTTCAATATTTGACAACAGAATAACCTCGTTGAGCACTTCATCATGACTCATAAGGCTTCATTCTGTCTTAGTGAGTTTTCTAGAAAACGTGTAATTTATATGCTCAAACACACGTCTTTCTTGACTTTTCAAGATTTGAACCTCCGTAACTTTGGCAAATGAGCTCCAAATACCTTCAAAATTTGACCACAGAATCACCTCTTTGAGCACTTCATCATGACTCATAAGGCTTCATTCTGTCTTGGTGAGTTTTCTAGAAAACGAGTAATTTATATGCTCAAACACACGTCTTTCGTGACTTTTCAAGATTTGAACCTCCGTAACTTCGGCAAATGAGCTCCAAATACCTTCAAAATTTGACAACAGAATAACCTCGTGGAGCTCGTCATCATGACTCATAAGGCTTCATTCTGTCTTGGTGAGTTTTCTAGAAAACGAGTAATTTATGTGCTCAAACACACATCTTTCGTGACTTTTCAAGATTTGAACCTCCGTAACTTCGGCAAATGAGCTCCAAATACTTTCAATATTTGACAACAGAATAACCTCGTTGAGCACTTCATCATGACTCATAAGGCTTCATTCTGTCTTGGAGAGTTTTCTAGAAAACGAGTAATTTATGTGCTCAAACACACATCTTTCGTGACTTTTCAAGATTTGAACCTCCGTAACTTCGGCAAATGAGCTCCAAATACCTTCAAAATTTGACAACAGAATAACCTCGTGGAGCTCGTCATCACGACTCATAAGGCTTCATTCTGTCTTGGTGAGTTTTCTAGAAAACGAGTAATTTATGTGCTCAAACACACATCTTTCGTGACCTTTCAAGATTTGAACCTCCGTAACTTCGGCAAATGAGCTCCAAATACCTCCAAAATTTTACCACAGAATCACCTCTTTGAGCACTTCATCATGACTCATAAGGCTTCATTGTGTCTTGGTGAGTTTTCTAGAAAACGAGTAATTTATGTGCTCAAACACACATCTTTCGTGACTTTTCAAGATTTGAACCTACGTAACTTCGGCAAATGAGCTCCAAATACCTTCAAAATTTGATAACAGAATCACCTCGTGGAGCTCTTCATCATGACTCATAAGGCTTCGTTGTATCTTGGTGAATTTTCTAGAAAACGAGGAAATTAAGTGCTCAAACACACATCTTTCGTGACTTTTCAAGATTTGAACCTCCGTAACTTCGGCAAATGAGCTCCAAATACCTTCAAAATTTGACCACAGAATCACCTCTTTGATCACTTCATTATGACTCATAAGGCTTCATTCTGTCTTGGTGAGTTTTCTAGAAAACGAGTAATTTATGTGCTGAAACACACATCTTTAGTGACTTTTCAAGATTTGAACCTCCGTAACTTCGGCAAATGAGCTCCAAATACCTCCAAAATTTGACCACAGAATCACCTCTTTGAGCACTTCATCATGACTCATAAGGCTTCATTCTGTCTTGGTGAGTTTTCTAGAAAACGTGTAATTTATATGCTCAAACACACGTCTTTCTTGACTTTTCAAGATTTGAACCTCCGTAACTTTGGCAAATGAGCTCCAAATACCTTCAAAATTTGACCACAGAATCACCTCTTTGAGCATTTCATCATGACTCATAAGGCTTCATTCTGTCTTGGTGAGTTTTCTAGAAAACGAGTAATTTATGTGCTCAAACACACATCTTTCGTGACTTTTCAAGATTTGAACCTACGTAACTTCGGCAAATGAGCTCCAAATACCTTCAAAATTTGACAACAGAATAACCTCGTGGAGCTCGTCATCATGACTCATAAGGCTTCATTCTGTCTTGGTGAGTTTTCTAGAAAACGAGTAATTTATGTGCTCAAACACACATCTTTCGTGACTTTTCAAGATTTGAACCTCCGTAACTTCGGCAAATGAGCTCCAAATACCTTCAAAATTTGACAACAGAATAACCTCCTGGAGCTCGTCATCATGACTCATAAGGCTTCATTTTGTCTTGGTGAGTTTTCTAGAAAACGAGTAATTTATGTGCTCAAACACACATCTTTCGTGACTTTTCAAGATTTGAACCTCCGTAACTTCGGCAAATGAGCTCCAAATACCTCCAAAATATGACCACAGAATCACCTCTTTGAGCACTTCATCATGACTCATAAGGCTTCATTCTGTCTTGGTGAGTTTTCTAGAAAACGAGTAATTTATGTGCTCAAACACACATCTTTCGTGACTTTTCAAGATTTGAACCTCCGTAACTTCGGCAAATGAGCTCCAAATACCTTCAATATTTGACAACAGAATAACCTCGTTGAGCACTTCATCATGACTCATAAGGCTTCATTCTGTCTTGGTGAGTTTTCTAGAAAACGAGTAATTTATGTGCTCAAACACACATCTTTCGTGACTTTTCAAGATTTGAACCTCCGTAACTTCGGCAAATGAGCTCCAAATACCTTCAATATTTGACAACAGAATAACCTCGTTGAGCACTTCATCATGACTCATAAGGCTTCATTCTGTCTTGGTGAGTTTTCTAGAAAACGAGTAATTTATGTGCTCAAACACACATCTTTCGTGACTTTTCAAGATTTGAACATCCGTAACTTCGGCAAATGAGCTCCAAATACCTTCAATATTTGACAACAGAATAACCTCGTTGAGCACTTCATCATGACTCATAAGGCTTCATTCTGTCTTAGTGAGTTTTCTAGAAAACGAGTAATTTATGTGCTCAAACACACATCTTTCGTGACTTTTCAAGATTTGAACCTCCGTAACTTCGGCAAATGAGCTCCAAATACCTTCAAAATTTGATAACAGAATCACCTCGTGGAGCTCTTCATCATGACTCATAAGGCTTCGTTGTATCTTGGTGAATTTTCTAGAAAACGAGGAAATTAAGTGCTCAAACACACATCTTTCGTGACTTTTCAAGATTTGAACCTCCGTAACTTCGGCAAATGAGCTCCAAATACCTTCAAAATTTGACCACAGAATCACCTCTTTGAGCACTTCATCATGACTCATAAGGCTTCATTCTGTCTTGGTGAGTTTTCTAGAAAACGAGTAATTTATGTGCTCAAACACACATCTTTCGTGACTTTTCAAGATTTGAACCTTCGTAACTTCGGCAAATGAGCTCCAAATACCTTCAAAATTTGACAACAGAATAACCTCGTGGAGCTCGTCATCATGACTCATAAGGCTTCATTCTGTCTTGGTGAGTTTTCTAGAAAACGAGTAATTTATGTGCTCAAACACACATCTTTCGTGACTTTTCAAGATTTGAAACTCCGTAACTTCGGCAAATGAGCTCCAAATACCTTCAAAATTTGACAACAGAATAACCTCGTGGAGCTCGTCATCATGACTCATAAGGCTTCATTCTGTCTTAGTGAGTTTTCTAGAAAACGTGTAATTTATATGCTCAAACACACGTCTTTCTTGACTTTTCAAGATTTGAACCTCCGTAACTTTGGCAAATGAGCTCCAAATACCTTCAAAATTTGACCACAGAATCACCTCTTTGAGCACTTCATCATGACTCATAAGGCTTCATTCTGTCTTGGTGAGTTTTCTAGAAAACGAGTAATTTATATGCTCAAACACACGTCTTTCGTGACCTTTCAAGATTTGAACCTCCGTAACTTCGGCAAATGAGCTCCAAATACCTCCAAAATTTTACCACAGAATAACCTCGTGGAGCTCGTCATCATGACTCATAAGGCTTCATTCTGTCTTGGTGAGTTTTCTAGAAAACGAGTAATTTATGTGCTCAAACACACATCTTTCGTGACTTTTCAAGATTTGAACCTCCGTAACTTCGGCAAATGAGCTCCAAATACCTTCAATATTTGACAACAGAATAACCTCGTTGAGCACTTCATCATGACTCATAAGGCTTCATTCTGTCTTAGTGAGTTTTCTAGAAAACGTGTAATTTATATGCTCAAACACACGTCTTTCTTGACTTTTCAAGATTTGAACCTCCGTAACTTTGGCAAATGAGCTCCAAATACCTTCAAAATTTGACAACAGAATAACCTCGTGGAGCTCGTCATCACGACTCATAAGGCTTCATTCTGTCTTGGTGAGTTTTCTAGAAAACGAGTAATTTATGTGCTCAAACACACATCTTTCGTGACCTTTCAAGATTTGAACCTCCGTAACTTCGGCAAATGAGCTCCAAATACCTCCAAAATGTTACCACAGAATCACCTCTTTGAGCACTTCATCATGACTCATAAGGCTTCATTGTGTCTTGGTGAGTTTTCTAGAAAACGAGTAATTTATGTGCTCAAACACACATCTTTCGTGACTTTTCAAGATTTGAACCTACGTAACTTCGGCAAATGAGCTCCAAATACCTTCAAAATTTGATAACAGAATCACCTCGTGGAGCTCTTCATCATGACTCATAAGGCTTCGTTGTATCTTGGTGAATTTTCTAGAAAACGAGGAAATTAAGTGCTCAAACACACATCTTTCGTGACTTTTCAAGATTTGAACCTCCGTAACTTCGGCAAATGAGCTCCAAATACCTTCAAAATTTGACCACAGAATCACCTCTTTGAGCACTTCATTATGACTCATAAGGCTTCATTCTGTCTTGGTGAGTTTTCTAGAAAACGAGTAATTTATGTGCTGAAACACACATCTTTAGTGACTTTTCAAGATTTGAACCTCCGTAACTTCGGCAAATGAGCTCCAAATACCTCCAAAATTTGACCACAGAATCACCTCTTTGAGCACTTCATCATGACTCATAAGGCTTCATTCTGTCTTGGTGAGTTTTCTAGAAAACGAGTAATTTATGTGCTCAAACACACATCTTTCGTGACTTTTCAAGATTTGAACCTACGTAACTTCGGCAAATGAGCTCCAAATACCTTCAAAACTTGACAACAGAATCACCTCTTTGAGCACTTCATCATGACTCATAAGGCTTCATTCTGTCTTGGTGAGTTTTCTAGAAAACGAGTAATTTATATGTTCAAACACACGTCTTTCGTGACTTTTCAAGATTTGAACCTCCGTAACTTCGGCAAATGAGCTCCAAATACCTTCAAAATTTGACAACAGAATAACCTCGTGGAGCTCGTCATCATGACTCATAAGGCTTCATTCTGTCTTGGTGAGTTTTCTAGAAAACGAGTAATTTATGTGCTCAAACACACATCTTTCGTGACTTTTCAAGATTTGAACCTCCGTAACTTCGGCAAATGAGCTCCAAATACCTTCAAAATTTGACAACAGAATAACCTCGTGGAGCTCGTCATCATGACTCATAAGGCTTCATTTTGTCTTGGTGAGTTTTCTAGAAAACGAGTAATTTATGTGCTCAAACACACATCTTTCGTGACTTTTCAAGATTTGAACCTCCGTAACTTCGGCAAATGAGCTCCAAATACCTTCAAAATTTGACAACAGAATTACCTTGTTGAGCTCTTCATCATGACTCATAAGGCTTCATTCTGTCTTGGTGAGTTTTCTAGAAAACGAGTAATTTATGTGCTCAAACACACATCTTTCGTGACTTTTCAAGATTTGAACCTCCGTAACTTCGGCAAATGAGCTCCAAATACTTTCAATATTTGACAACAGAATAACCTCGTTGAGCACTTCATCATGACTCATAAGGCTTCATTCTGTCTTGGAGAGTTTTCTAGAAAACGAGTAATTTATGTGCTCAAACACACATCTTTCGTGACTTTTCAAGATTTGAACCTCCGTAACTTCGGCAAATGAGCTCCAAATACCTTCAAAATTTGACAACAGAATAACCTCGTGGAGCTCGTCATCACGACTCATAAGGCTTCATTCTGTCTTGGTGAGTTTTCTAGAAAACGAGTAATTTATGTGCTCAAACACACATCTTTCGTGACCTTTCAAGATTTGAACCTCCGTAACTTCGGCAAATGAGCTCCAAATACCTCCAAAATTTTACCACAGAATCACCTCTTTGAGCACTTCATCATGACTCATAAGGCTTCATTGTGTCTTGGTGAGTTTTCTAGAAAACGAGTAATTTATGTGCTCAAACACACATCTTTCGTGACTTTTCAAGATTTGAACCTACGTAACTTCGGCAAATGAGCTCCAAATACCTTCAAAATTTGATAACAGAATCACCTCGTGGAGCTCTTCATCATGACTCATAAGGCTTCGTTGTATCTTGGTGAATTTTCTAGAAAACGAGGAAATTAAGTGCTCAAACACACATCTTTCGTGACTTTTCAAGATTTGAACCTCCGTAACTTCGGCAAATGAGCTCCAAATACCTTCAAAATTTGACCACAGAATCACCTCTTTGAGCACTTCATTATGACTCATAAGGCTTCATTCTGTCTTGGTGAGTTTTCTAGAAAACGAGTAATTTATGTGCTGAAACACACATCTTTAGTGACTTTTCAAGATTTGAACCTCCGTAACTTCGGCAAATGAGCTCCAAATACCTCCAAAATTTGACCACAGAATCACCTCTTTGAGCACTTCATCATGACTCATAAGGCTTCATTCTGTCTTGGTGAGTTTTCTAGAAAACGTGTAATTTATATGCTCAAACACACGTCTTTCTTGACTTTTCAAGATTTGAACCTCCGTAACTTTGGCAAATGAGCTCCAAATACCTTCAAAATTTGACCACAGAATCACCTCTTTGAGCATTTCATCATGACTCATAAGGCTTCATTCTGTCTTGGTGAGTTTTCTAGAAAACGAGTAATTTATGTGCTCAAACACACATCTTTCGTGACTTTTCAAGATTTGAACCTACGTAACTTCGGCAAATGAGCTCCAAATACCTTCAAAACTTGACAACAGAATCACCTCTTTGAGCACTTCATCATGACTCATAAGGCTTCATTCTGTCTTGGTGAGTTTTCTAGAAAACGAGTAATTTATATGTTCAAACACACGTCTTTCGTGACTTTTCAAGATTTGAACCTCCGTAACTACGGCAAATGAGCTCCAAATACCTTCAAAATTTGACAACAGAATAACCTCGTGGAGCTCGTCATCATGACTCATAAGGCTTCATTCTGTCTTGGTGAGTTTTCTAGAAAACGAGTAATTTATGTGCTCAAACACACATCTTTCGTGACTTTTCAAGATTTGAACCTCCGTAACTTCGGCAAATGAGCTCCAAATACCTTCAAAATTTGACAACAGAATAACCTCGTGGAGCTCGTCATCATGACTCATAAGGCTTCATTTTGTCTTGGTGAGTTTTCTAGAAAACGAGTAATTTATGTGCTCAAACACACATCTTTCGTGACTTTTCAAGATTTGAACCTCCGTAACTTCGGCAAATGAGCTCCAAATACTTTCAATATTTGACAACAGAATAACCTCGTGGAGCTCGTCATCATGACTCATAAGGCTTCATTCTGTCTTGGTGAGTTTTCTAGAAAACGAGTAATTTATGTGCTCAAACACACATCTTTCGTGACTTTTCAAGATTTGAACCTCCGTAGCTTCGGCAAATGAGCTCCAAATACCTTCAAAATTTGACCACAGAATCACCTCTTTGATCTCTTCATCATGACTCATAAGGCTTCATTCTGTCTTGGTGAGTTTTCTAGAAAACGAGTAATTTATGTGCTCAAACACACATCTTTCGTGACTTTTCAAGATTTGAACCTCCGTAACTTCGGCAAATGAGCTCCAAATACCTTCAATATTTGACAACAGAATAACCTCGTTGAGCACTTCATCATGACTCATAAGGCTTCATTCTGTCTTGGTGAGTTTTCTAGAAAACGAGTAATTTATGTGCTCAAACACACAACTTTCGTGACTTTTCAAGATTTGAACCTCCGTAACTTCGGCAAATGAGCTCCAAATACCTTCAAAATTTGACAACAGAATTACCTTGTTGAGCTCTTCATCATGACTCATAAGGCTTCATTCTGTCTTGGTGAGTTTTCTAGAAAACGAGTAATTTATGTGCTCAAACACACATCTTTCGTGACTTTTCAAGATTTGAACCTTCGTAACTTCGGCAAATGAGCTCCAAATACCTTCAAAATTTGACAACAGAATAACCTCGTGGAGCTCGTCATCATGACTCATAAGGCTTCATTCTGTCTTGGTGAGTTTTCTAGAAAACGAGTAATTTATGTGCTCAAACACACATCTTTCGTGACTTTTCAAGATTTGAAACTCCGTAACTTCGGCAAATGAGCTCCAAATACCTTCAAAATTTGACAACAGAATAACCTCGTGGAGCTCGTCATCATGACTCATAAGGCTTCATTCTGTCTTGGTGAGTTTTCTAGAAAACGAGTAATTTATGTGCTCAAACACACATCTTTCGTGACCTTTCAAGATTTGAACCTCCGTAACTTCGGCAAATGAGCTCCAAATACCTCCAAAATTTGACCACAGAATCACCTCTTTGAGCACTTCATCATGACTCATAAGGCTTCATTCTGTCTTGGTGAGTTTTCTAGAAAACGAGTAATTTATGTGCTCAAACACACATCTTTCGTGACTTTTCAAGATTTGAACCTCCGTAACTTCGGCAAATGAGCTCCAAATACCTTCAATATTTGACAACAGAATAACCTCGTTGAGCACTTCATCATGACTCATAAGGCTTCATTCTGTCTTAGTGAGTTTTCTAGAAAACGTGTAATTTATATGCTCAAACACACGTCTTTCTTGACTTTTCAAGATTTGAACCTCCGTAACTTTGGCAAATGAGCTCCAAATACCTTCAAAATTTGACCACAGAATCACCTCTTTGAGCACTTCATCATGACTCATAAGGCTTCATTCTGTCTTGGTGAGTTTTCTAGAAAACGAGTAATTTATATGCTCAAACACACGTCTTTCGTGACTTTTCAAGATTTGAACCTCCGTAACTTCGGCAAATGAGCTCCAAATACCTTCAAAATTTGACAACAGAATAACCTCGTTGAGCACTTCATCATGACTCATAAGGCTTCATTCTGTCTTGGAGAGTTTTCTAGAAAACGAGTAATTTATGTGCTCAAACACACATCTTTCGTGACTTTTCAAGATTTGAACCTCCGTAACTTCGGCAAATGAGCTCCAAATACCTTCAAAATTTGACAACAGAATAACCTCGTGGAGCTCGTCATCACGACTCATAAGGCTTCATTCTGTCTTGGTGAGTTTTCTAGAAAACGAGTAATTTATGTGCTCAAACACACATCTTTCGTGACCTTTCAAGATTTGAACCTCCGTAACTTCGGCAAATGAGCTCCAAATACCTCCAAAATTTTACCACAGAATCACCTCTTTGAGCACTTCATCATGACTCATAAGGCTTCATTGTGTCTTGGTGAGTTTTCTAGAAAACGAGTAATTTATGTGCTCAAACACACATCTTTCGTGACTTTTCAAGATTTGAACCTCCGTAACTTCGGCAAATGAGCTCCAAATACCTTCAAAATTTGACAACAGAATAACCTCGTGGAGCTCGTCATCACGACTCATAAGGCTTCATTCTGTCTTGGTGAGTTTTCTAGAAAACGAGTAATTTATGTGCTCAAACACACATCTTTCGTGACCTTTCAAGATTTGAACCTCCGTAACTTCGGCAAATGAGCTCCAAATACCTCCAAAATTTTACCACAGAATCACCTCTTTGAGCACTTCATCATGACTCATAAGGCTTCATTGTGTCTTGGTGAGTTTTCTAGAAAACGAGTAATTTATGTGCTCAAACACACATCTTTCGTGACTTTTCAAGATTTGAACCTTCGTAACTTCGGCAAATGAGCTCCAAATACCTTCAAAATTTGACAACAGAATAACCTCGTGGAGCTCGTCATCATGACTCATAAGGCTTCATTCTGTCTTGGTGAGTTTTCTAGAAAACGAGTAATTTATGTGCTCAAACACACATCTTTCGTGACCTTTCAAGATTTGAACCTCCGTAACTTCGGCAAATGAGCTCCAAATACCTCCAAAATTTGACCACAGAATCACCTCTTTGAGCACTTCATCATGACTCATAAGGCTTCATTCTGTCTTGGAGAGTTTTCTAGAAAACGAGTAATTTATGTGCTCAAACACACATCTTTCGTGACTTTTCAAGATTTGAACCTCCGTAACTTCGGCAAATGAGCTCCAAATACCTTCAAAATTTGACAACAGAATAACCTCGTGGAGCTCGTCATCACGACTCATAAGGCTTCATTCTGTCTTGGTGAGTTTTCTAGAAAACGAGTAATTTATGTGCTCAAACACACATCTTTCGTGACCTTTCAAGATTTGAACCTCCGTAACTTCGGCAAATGAGCTCCAAATACCTCCAAAATTTTACCACAGAATCACCTCTTTGAGCACTTCATCATGACTCATAAGGCTTCATTGTGTCTTGGTGAGTTTTCTAGAAAACGAGTAATTTATGTGCTCAAACACACATCTTTCGTGACTTTTCAAGATTTGAACCTACGTAACTTCGGCAAATGAGCTCCAAATACCTTCAAAATTTGATAACAGAATCACCTCGTGGAGCTCTTCATCATGACTCATAAGGCTTCGTTGTATCTTGGTGAATTTTCTAGAAAACGAGGAAATTAAGTGCTCAAACACACATCTTTCGTGACTTTTCAAGATTTGAACCTCCGTAACTTCGGCAAATGAGCTCCAAATACCTTCAAAATTTGACCACAGAATCACCTCTTTGAGCACTTCATCATGACTCATAAGGCTTCATTCTGTCTTGGTGAGTTTTCTAGAAAACGTGTAATTTATATGCTCAAACACACGTCTTTCTTGACTTTTCAAGATTTGAACCTCCGTAACTTTGGCAAATGAGCTCCAAATACCTTCAAAATTTGACCACAGAATCACCTCTTTGAGCATTTCATCATGACTCATAAGGCTTCATTCTGTCTTGGTGAGTTTTCTAGAAAACGAGTAATTTATGTGCTCAAACACACATCTTTCGTGACTTTTCAAGATTTGAACCTACGTAACTTCGGCAAATGAGCTCCAAATACCTTCAAAACTTGACAACAGAATAACCTCGTGGAGCTCGTCATCATGACTCATAAGGCTTCATTCTGTCTTGGTGAGTTTTCTAGAAAACGAGTAAATTATGTGCTCAAACACACATCTTTCGTGACTTTTCAAGATTTGAACCTCCGTAACTTCGACAAATGAGCTCCAAATACCTTCAATATTTAATAACAGAATAACCTGGTTGAGCACTTCATCATGACTCATAAGGCTTCATCCTGACTTTGTGAGTTTTCTAGAAAACGTGTAATTTATGTGCTCAAACACAAAACTTTCGTGACTTTTCAAGATTTGAACCTACGTAACTTCGGCAAATGCGCTCCAAATGCCTTCAAAATTTGACAACAGAATTACCTTGTTGAGCTCTTCATCATGACTCATAAGGCTACATTCTGTCTTGGTGAGTTTTCTAGAAAACGAGTAATTTATGTGCTCAAACACACATCTTTCGTGACTTTTCAAGATTTGAACCTCCGTAACTTCGGCAAATGAGCTCCAAATACCTTCAAAATTTGACAACAGAATAACCTCGTGGAGCTCGTCATCATGACTCATAAGGCTTCATTGTGTCTTGGTGAGTTTTCTAGAAAACGAGTAATTTATGTGCTGAAACACATATCTTTCGTGACTTTTCAAGATTTGAACCTTCGTAACTTCGGCAAATGAGCTCCAAATACCTTCAAAATTTGACCACAGAATCACCTCGTGGAGCTCTTCATCATGACTAATAAGGCTTCATTCTGTCTTGGTGAGTTTTCTAGAAAACGAGTAATTTATGTGCTCAAACACACAACTTTCGTGACTTTTCCAAATTTGAACCTCCGTAACTTCGGCAAATGAGCTCCAAATACCTTCAATATTTAATAACAGAATAACCTCGCTGAGCACTTCATCATGACTCATAAGGCTTCATTCTATCTTGGTGAGTTTTCTAGAAAACGAGTAATTTATGTGCTCAAACACACATCTTTCCTGACTTTTCAAGATTTGAATCTCAGGAACTTCGGCAAATGAGCTCCAAATACCTTCAAAATTTGACCACAGAATCACCTCTTTGAGCACTTCATCATGACTCATAAGGCTTCATTCTGTCTTGGTGAGTTTTCTAGAAAACGAGTAATTTATGTGCTCAAACACACATCTTTCGTGACTTTTCAAGATTTGAACCTCCGTAACTTAGGCAAATGAGCTCCAAATACTTTCAATATTTGACAACAGAATAACCTCGTTGAGCACTTCATCATGACTCATAAGGCTTCATTCTGTCTTGGAGAGTTTTCTAGAAAACGAGTAATTTATGTGCTCAAACACACATCTTTCGTGACTTTTCAAGATTTGAACCTCCGTAACTTCGGCAAATGAGCTCCAAATACCTTCAAAATTTGACAACAGAATAACCTCGTGGAGCTCGTCATCACGACTCATAAGGCTTCATTCTGTCTTGGTGAGTTTTCTAGAAAACGAGTAATTTATGTGCTCAAACACACATCTTTCGTGACCTTTCAAGATTTGAACCTCCGTAACTTCGGCAAATGAGCTCCAAATACCTCCAAAATTTTACCACAGAATCACCTCTTTGAGCACTTCATCATGACTCATAAGGCTTCATTGTGTCTTGGTGAGTTTTCTAGAAAACGAGTAATTTATGTGCTCAAACACACATCTTTCGTGACTTTTCAAGATTTGAACCTCCGTAACTTCGGCAAATGAGCTCCAAATACCTTCAAAATTTGACAACAGAATAACCTCGTGGAGCTCGTCATCACGACTCATAAGGCTTCATTCTGTCTTGGTGAGTTTTCTAGAAAACGAGTAATTTATGTGCTCAAACACACATCTTTCGTGACCTTTCAAGATTTGAACCTCCGTAACTTCGGCAAATGAGCTCCAAATACCTCCAAAATTTTACCACAGAATCACCTCTTTGAGCACTTCATCATGACTCATAAGGCTTCATTGTGTCTTGGTGAGTTTTCTAGAAAACGAGTAATTTATGTGCTCAAACACACATCTTTCGTGACTTTTCAAGATTTGAACCTTCGTAACTTCGGCAAATGAGCTCCAAATACCTTCAAAATTTGACAACAGAATAACCTCGTGGAGCTCGTCATCATGACTCATAAGGCTTCATTCTGTCTTGGTGAGTTTTCTAGAAAACGAGTAATTTATGTGCTCAAACACACATCTTTCGTGACCTTTCAAGATTTGAACCTCCGTAACTTCGGCAAATGAGCTCCAAATACCTCCAAAATTTGACCACAGAATCACCTCTTTGAGCACTTCATCATGACTCATAAGGCTTCATTCTGTCTTGGTGAGTTTTCTAGAAAACGAGTAATTTATGTGCTCAAACACACATCTTTCGTGACTTTTCAAGATTTGAACCTCCGTAACTTCGGCAAATGAGCTCCAAATACCTTCAATATTTGACAACAGAATAACCTCGTTGAGCACTTCATCATGACTCATAAGGCTTCATTCTGTCTTAGTGAGTTTTCTAGAAAACGTGTAATTTATATGCTCAAACACACGTCTTTCTTGACTTTTCAAGATTTGAACCTCCGTAACTTTGGCAAATGAGCTCCAAATACCTTCAAAATTTGACCACAGAATCACCTCTTTGAGCACTTCATCATGACTCATAAGGCTTCATTCTGTCTTGGTGAGTTTTCTAGAAAACGAGTAATTTATATGCTCAAACACACGTCTTTCGTGACTTTTCAAGATTTGAACCTCCGTAACTTCGGCAAATGAGCTCCAAATACCTTCAAAATTTGACAACAGAATAATCTCGTGGAGCTCGTCATCATGACTCATAAGGCTTCATTCTGTCTTGGTGAGTTTTCTAGAAAACGAGTAATTTATGTGCTCAAACACACATCTTTCGTGACTTTTCAAGATTTGAACCTCCGTAACTTCGGCAAATGAGCTCCAAATACTTTCAATATTTGACAACAGAATAACCTCGTTGAGCACTTCATCATGACTCATAAGGCTTCATTCTGTCTTGGAGAGTTTTCTAGAAAACGAGTAATTTATGTGCTCAAACACACATCTTTCGTGACTTTTCAAGATTTGAACCTCCGTAACTTCGGCAAATGAGCTCCAAATACCTTCAAAATTTGACAACAGAATAACCTCGTGGAGCTCGTCATCACGACTCATAAGGCTTCATTCTGTCTTGGTGAGTTTTCTAGAAAACGAGTAATTTATGTGCTCAAACACACATCTTTCGTGACCTTTCAAGATTTGAACCTCCGTAACTTCGGCAAATGAGCTCCAAATACCTCCAAAATTTTACCACAGAATCACCTCTTTGAGCACTTCATCATGACTCATAAGGCTTCATTGTGTCTTGGTGAGTTTTCTAGAAAACGAGTAATTTATGTGCTCAAACACACATCTTTCGTGACTTTTCAAGATTTGAACCTACGTAACTTCGGCAAATGAGCTCCAAATACCTTCAAAATTTGATAACAGAATCACCTCGTGGAGCTCTTCATCATGACTCATAAGGCTTCGTTGTATCTTGGTGAATTTTCTAGAAAACGAGGAAATTAAGTGCTCAAACACACATCTTTCGTGACTTTTCAAGATTTGAACCTCCGTAACTTCGGCAAATGAGCTCCAAATACCTTCAAAATTTGACCACAGAATCACCTCTTTGAGCACTTCATCATGACTCATAAGGCTTCATTCTGTCTTGGTGAGTTTTCTAGAAAACGTGTAATTTATATGCTCAAACACACGTCTTTCTTGACTTTTCAAGATTTGAACCTCCGTAACTTTGGCAAATGAGCTCCAAATACCTTCAAAATTTGACCACAGAATCACCTCTTTGAGCATTTCATCATGACTCATAAGGCTTCATTCTGTCTTGGTGAGTTTTCTAGAAAACGAGTAATTTATGTGCTCAAACACACATCTTTCGTGACTTTTCAAGATTTGAACCTACGTAACTTCGGCAAATGAGCTCCAAATACCTTCAAAACTTGACAACAGAATAACCTCGTGGAGCTCGTCATCATGACTCATAAGGCTTCATTCTGTCTTGGTGAGTTTTCTAGAAAACGAGTAAATTATGTGCTCAAACACACATCTTTCGTGACTTTTCAAGATTTGAACCTCCGTAACTTCGACAAATGAGCTCCAAATACCTTCAATATTTAATAACAGAATAACCTGGTTGAGCACTTCATCATGACTCATAAGGCTTCATCCTGACTTTGTGAGTTTTCTAGAAAACGTGTAATTTATGTGCTCAAACACAAAACTTTCGTGACTTTTCAAGATTTGAACCTACGTAACTTCGGCAAATGCGCTCCAAATGCCTTCAAAATTTGACAACAGAATTACCTTGTTGAGCTCTTCATCATGACTCATAAGGCTACATTCTGTCTTGGTGAGTTTTCTAGAAAACGAGTAATTTATGTGCTCAAACACACATCTTTCGTGACTTTTCAAGATTTGAACCTCCGTAACTTCGGCAAATGAGCTCCAAATACCTTCAAAATTTGACAACAGAATAACCTCGTGGAGCTCGTCATCATGACTCATAAGGCTTCATTGTGTCTTGGTGAGTTTTCTAGAAAACGAGTAATTTATGTGCTGAAACACATATCTTTCGTGACTTTTCAAGATTTGAACCTTCGTAACTTCGGCAAATGAGCTCCAAATACCTTCAAAATTTGACCACAGAATCACCTCGTGGAGCTCTTCATCATGACTAATAAGGCTTCATTCTGTCTTGGTGAGTTTTCTAGAAAACGAGTAATTTATGTGCTCAAACACACAACTTTCGTGACTTTTCCAAATTTGAACCTCCGTAACTTCGGCAAATGAGCTCCAAATACCTTCAATATTTAATAACAGAATAACCTCGCTGAGCACTTCATCATGACTCATAAGGCTTCATTCTATCTTGGTGAGTTTTCTAGAAAACGAGTAATTTATGTGCTCAAACACACATCTTTCCTGACTTTTCAAGATTTGAATCTCAGGAACTTCGGCAAATGAGCTCCAAATACCTTCAAAATTTGACCACAGAATCACCTCTTTGAGCACTTCATCATGACTCATAAGGCTTCATTCTGTCTTGGTGAGTTTTCTAGAAAACGAGTAATTTATGTGCTGAAAAACACATCTTTCGTGACTTTTCAAGATTTGAACCTACGTAACTTCGGCAAATGAGCTCCAAATACCTTCAAAATTTGACAACAGAATCACCTCGTGGAGCTCTTCATCATGACTAATAAGGCTTCATTCTGTCTTGGTGAGTTTTCTAGAAAACGAGTAATTTATGTGCTCAAACACACAACTTTCGTGACTTTTCCAAATTTGAACCTCCGTAACTTCGGCAAATGAGCTTCAAATACCTTCAAAATTTGACAACAGAATAACCTCGCTGAGCACTTCATCATGACTCATAAGGCTTCATTCTGTCTTGGTGAGTTTTCTAGAAAACGAGTAATTTATGTGCTGAAACACACATCTTTCGTGACTTTTCAAGATTTGAACCTCCGTAACTTCGGCCAATGAGCTCCAAATACCTTCAAAATTTGACCACAGAATAACCTCGTGGAGCTCGTCATCATGACTCATAAGGCTTCATTCTGTCTTGGTGAGTTTTCTAGAAAACGAGTAATTTATGTGCTCAAACACACATCTTTCGTGACTTTTCAAGATTTGAACCTACGTAACTTCGGCAAATGAGCTCCAAATACCTTCAAAATTTGACAACAGAATCACCTCGTGGAGCTCTTCATCATGACTCATAAGGCTTCATTCTGTCTTGGTGAGTTTTCTAGAAAACGAGTAGTTTATGTGCTCAAACACACATCTTTCGTGACTTTTCAAGATTTGAACCTACGTAACTTCGGCAAATGAGCTCCAAATGCCTTCAAAATTTGACAACAGAATTACCTTGTTGAGCTCTTCATCATGACTCATAAGGCTTCATTGTATCTTGGTGAGTTTTCTAGAAAACGAGTAATTTATGTGCTCAAACACACATCTTTCGTGACTTTTCAAGATTTGAACCTACGTAACTTCGGCAAATGAGCTCCAAATGCCTTCAAAATTTGACAACAGAATTACCTTGTTGAGCTCTTCATCATGACTCATAAGGCTTCATTCTGTCTTGGTGAGTTTTCTAGAAAACGAGTAGTTTATGTGCTCAAACACACATCTTTCGTGACTTTTCAAGATTTGAACCTACGTAACTTCGGCAAATGAGCTCCAAATACCTTCAAAATTTGACAACAGAATCACCTCGTGGAGCTCTTCATCATGACTCATAAGGCTTCATTGTATCTTGGTGAGTTTTCTAGAAAACGAGTAATTTATGTGTTCAAACACACATCTTTCGTGACTTTTCAAGATTTGAACCTACGTAACTTCGGCAAATGAGCTCCAAATACCTTCAAAATTTGACAACAGAATAACCTCGTGGAGCTCTTCATCATGACTCATAAGGCTTCATTCTGTCTTGGTGAGTTTTCTAGAAAACGAGTAATTTATGTGCTCAAACAAACATCTTTCGTGACTTTTCAAGATTTGAACCTCCGTAACTTCGGCAAATGAGCTCCAAATACCTTCAATATTTTATAACAGAATAACCTCGTTGAGCACTTCATCATGACTCATAAGGCTTCATTCTGTCTTGGTGAGTTTTCTAGAAAACGAGTAATTTATGTGCTCAAACACACAACTTTCGTGACTTTTCCAGCTTTGAACCTCCGTAACTTCGGCAAATGAGCTCCAAATACCTTCAATATTTAATAACAGAATAACCTCGTTGAGCACTTCATCATGACTCATAAGGCTTCATTCTGTCTTGGTGAGTTTTCGAGAAAACGAGTAATTTATGTGCTCAAACACACATCTTTCGTGACTTTTCCAGATTTGAACCTCCGTAACATCGGCAAATGAGCTCCAAATACCTTCAATATTTAATAACAGAATAACCTCGTTGAGCTCTTCATCATGACTCATAAGGCTTCATTCTGTCTTGGTGAGTTTTCTAGAAAACGAGTAATTTATGTGCTGAAACACACATCTTTCGTGACTTTTCAAGAT
This sequence comes from Euwallacea fornicatus, assembly GCF_040115645.1. Classification (NCBI taxonomy): domain Eukaryota; kingdom Metazoa; phylum Arthropoda; class Insecta; order Coleoptera; family Curculionidae; genus Euwallacea; species Euwallacea fornicatus. Next base: position 77,888 of record NW_027096052.1, on the reverse strand, counting down.
TTGAACCTACGTAACTTCGGCAAATGAGCTCCAAATACCTTCAAAATTTGACAACAGAATAACCTCGTGGAACTCGTCATCATGACTCATAAGGCTTCATTGTATCTTGGTGAATTTTCTAGAAAACGAGTAAATTAAGTGCTCAAACACACATCTTTCGTGACTTTTCCAGATTTGAACCTCGGTATCTTCGGCAAATGAGCTCCAAATACCTTCAATATTTAATAACAGAATAACCACGTTGAGCTCTTCATCATCACTCATAAGGCTTCATTCTGTCTTGGTGAGTTTTCTAGAAAACGAGTAATTTATGTGCTCAAACACACATCTTTCGTGACTTTTCAAGATTTGAACCTCCGTAACTTCGGCAAATGAGCTCCAAATACCTTCAAAATTTGACAACAGAATAACCTCGTGGAGCTCGTCATCACGACTCATAAGGCTTCATTCTGTCTTGGTGAGTTTTCTAGAAAACGAGTAATTTATGTGCTCAAAAACACATCTTTCGTGACCTTTCAAGATTTGAACCTCCGTAACATCGGCAAATGAGCTCCAAATACCTCCAAAATTTGACCACAGAATCACCTCTTTGAGCACTTCATCATGACTCATAAGGCTTCATTCTGTCTTGGTGAGTTTTCTAGAAAACGAGTAATTTATGTGCTCAAACACACATCTTTCGTGACTTTTCATGATTTGAACCTCCGTAACTTCGGCAAATGAGCTCCAAATACCTTCAAAATTTGACAACAGAATAACCTCGTGGAGCTCGTCATCATGACTCATAAGGCTTCATTCTGTCTTGGTGAGTTTTCTAGAAAACGAGTAATTTATGTGCTCAAACACACATCTTTCGTGACTTTTCAAGATTTGAACCTCCGTAACTTCGGCAAATGAGCTCCAAATACTTTCAATATTTGACAACAGAATAACCTCGTGGAGCTCGTCATCATGACTCATAAGGCTTCATTCTGTCTTGGTGAGTTTTCTAGAAAACGAGTAATTTATGTGCTCAAACACACATCTTTCGTGACTTTTCAAGATTTGAACCTCCGTAACTTCGGCAAATGAGCTCCAAATACCTTCAAAATTTGACCACAGAATCACCTCTTTGATCTCTTCATCATGACTCATAAGGCTTCATTCTGTCTTGGTGAGTTTTCTAGAAAACGAGTAATTTATGTGCTCAAACACACATCTTTCGTGACTTTTCAAGATTTGAACCTCCGTAACTTCGTCAAATGAGCTCCAAATACCTTCAAAATTTGACAACAGAATAACCTCGTGGAGCTCGTCATCATGACTCATAAGGCTTCATTCTGTCTTGGTGAGTTTTCTAGAAAACGAGTAATTTATGTGCTCAAACACACATCTTTCGTGACTTTTCAAGATTTGAAACTCCGTAACTTCGGCAAATGAGCTCCAAATACCTTCAAAATTTGACAACAGAATAACCTCGTGGAGCTCGTCATCATGACTCATAAGGCTTCATTCTGTCTTGGTGAGTTTTCTAGAAAACGAGTAATTTATGTGCTCAAACACACATCTTTCGTGACCTTTCAAGATTTGAACCTCCGTAACTTCGGCAAATGAGCTCCAAATACCTCCAAAATTTGACCACAGAATCACCTCTTTGAGCACTTCATCATGACTCATAAGGCTTCATTCTGTCTTGGTGAGTTTTCTAGAAAACGAGTAATTTATGTGCTCAAACACACATCTTTCGTGACTTTTCAAGATTTGAACCTCCGTAACTTCGGCAAATGAGCTCCAAATACCTTCAATATTTGACAACAGAATAACCTCGTTGAGCACTTCATCATGACTCATAAGGCTTCATTCTGTCTTAGTGAGTTTTCTAGAAAACGTGTAATTTATATGCTCAAACACACGTCTTTCTTGACTTTTCAAGATTTGAACCTCCGTAACTTTGGCAAATGAGCTCCAAATACCTTCAAAATTTGACCACAGAATCACCTCTTTGAGTACTTCATCATGACTCATAAGGCTTCATTCTGTCTTGGTGAGTTTTCTAGAAAACGAGTAATTTATATGCTCAAACACACGTCTTTCGTGACTTTTCAAGATTTGAACCTCCGTAACTTCGGCAAATGAGCTCCAAATACCTTCAAAATTTGACAACAGAATAACCTCGTGGAGTTCGTCATCATGACTCATAAGGCTTCATTCTGTCTTGGTGAGTTTTCTAGAAAACGAGTAATTTATGTGCTCAAACACACATCTTTCGTGACTTTTCAAGATTTGAACCTCCGTAACTTCGGCAAATGAGCTCCAAATACTTTCAATATTTGACAACAGAATAACCTCGTTGAGCACTTCATCATGACTCATAAGGCTTCATTCTGTCTTGGAGAGTTTTCTAGAAAACGAGTAATTTATGTGCTCAAACACACATCTTTCGTGACTTTTCAAGATTTGAACCTCCGTAACTTCGGCAAATGAGCTCCAAATACCTTCAAAATTTGACAACAAAATAACCTCGTGGAGCTCGTCATCACGACTCATAAGGCTTCATTCTGTCTTGGTGAGTTTTCTAGAAAACGAGTAATTTATGTGCTCAAACACACATCTTTCGTGACCTTTCAAGATTTGAACCTCCGTAACTTCGGCAAATGAGCTCCAAATACCTCCAAAATTTTACCACAGAATCACCTCTTTGAGCACTTCATCATGACTCATAAGGCTTCATTGTGTCTTGGTGAGTTTTCTAGAAAACGAGTAATTTATGTGCTCAAACACACATCTTTCGTGACTTTTCAAGATTTGAACCTACGTAACTTCGGCAAATGAGCTCCAAATACCTTCAAAATTTGATAACAGAATCACCTCGTGGAGCTCTTCATCATGACTCATAAGGCTTCGTTGTATCTTGGTGAATTTTCTAGAAAACGAGGAAATTAAGTGCTCAAACACACATCTTTCGTGACTTTTCAAGATTTGAACCTCCGTAACTTCGGCAAATGAGCTCCAAATACCTTCAAAATTTGACCACAGAATCACCTCTTTGAGCACTTCATTATGACTCATAAGGCTTCATTCTGTCTTGGTGAGTTTTCTAGAAAACGAGTAATTTATGTGCTGAAACACACATCTTTAGTGACTTTTCAAGATTTGAACCTACGTAACTTCGGCAAATGCGCTCCAAATGCCTTCAAAATTTGACAACAGAATTACCTTGTTGAGCTCTTCATCATGACTCATAAGGCTACATTCTGTCTTGGTGAGTTTTCTAGAAAACGAGTAATTTATGTGCTCAAACACACATCTTTCGTGACTTTTCAAGATTTGAACCTCCGTAACTTCGGCAAATGAGCTCCAAATACCTTCAAAATTTGACAACAGAATAACCTCGTGGAGCTCGTCATCATGACTCATAAGGCTTCATTGTGTCTTGGTGAGTTTTCTAGAAAACGAGTAATTTATGTGCTGAAACACATATCTTTCGTGACTTTTCAAGATTTGAACCTTCGTAACTTCGGCAAATGAGCTCCAAATACCTTCAAAATTTGACCACAGAATCACCTCGTGGAGCTCTTCATCATGACTAATAAGGCTTCATTCTGTCTTGGTGAGTTTTCTAGAAAACGAGTAATTTATGTGCTCAAACACACAACTTTCGTGACTTTTCCAAATTTGAACCTCCGTAACTTCGGCAAATGAGCTCCAAATACCTTCAATATTTAATAACAGAATAACCTCGCTGAGCACTTCATCATGACTCATAAGGCTTCATTCTATCTTGGTGAGTTTTCTAGAAAACGAGTAATTTATGTGCTCAAACACACATCTTTCGTGACTTTTCAAGATTTGAACCTCCGTAACTTCGGCAAATGAGCTCCAAATACCTTCAAAATTTGACCACAGAATCACCTCTTTGAGCACTTCATCATGACTCATAAGGCTTCATTCTGTCTTGGTGAGTTTTCTAGAAAACGAGTAATTTATGTGCTGAAAAACACATCTTTCGTGACTTTTCAAGATTTGAACCTACGTAACTTCGGCAAATGAGCTCCAAATACCTTCAAAATTTGACAACAGAATCACCTCGTGGAGCTCTTCATCATGACTAATAAGGCTTCATTCTGTCTTGGTGAGTTTTCTAGAAAACGAGTAATTTATGTGCTCAAACACACAACTTTCGTGACTTTTCCAAATTTGAACCTCCGTAACTTCGGCAAATGAGCTTCAAATACCTTCAAAATTTGACAACAGAATAACCTCGCTGAGCACTTCATCATGACTCATAAGGCTTCATTCTGTCTTGGTGAGTTTTCTAGAAAACGAGTAATTTATGTGCTCAAACACACATCTTTCGTGACTTTTCAAGATTTGAACCTCCGTAACTTCGGCAAATGAGCTCCAAATACCTTCAATATTTAATAACAGAATAACCTCGTTGAGCACTTCATCATGACTCATAAGGCTTCATTCTGTCTTGGTGAGTTTTCTAGAAAACGAGTAGTTTATGTGCTCAAACACACATCTTTCGTGACTTTTCAAGATTTGAACCTACGTAACTTCGGCAAATGAGCTCCAAATACCTTCAAAATTTGACAACAGAATCACCTCGTGGAGCTCTTCATCATGACTCATAAGGCTTCATTCTGTCTTGGTGAGTTTTCTAGAAAACGAGTAGTTTATGTGCTCAAACACACATCTTTCGTGACTTTTCAAGATTTGAACCTACGTAACTTCGGCAAATGAGCTCCAAATGCCTTCAAAATTTGACAACAGAATTACCTTGTTGAGCTCTTCATCATGACTCATAAGGCTTCATTGTATCTTGGTGAGTTTTCTAGAAAACGAGTAATTTATGTGCTCAAACACACATCTTTCGTGACTTTTCAAGATTTGAACCTACGTAACTTCGGCAAATGAGCTCCAAATGCCTTCAAAATTTGACAACAGAATTACCTTGTTGAGCTCTTCATCATGACTCATAAGGCTTCATTGTATCTTGGTGAGTTTTCTAGAAAACGAGTAATTTATGTGCTCAAACACACATCTTTCGTGACTTTTCAAGATTTGAACCTCCGTAACTTCGGCAAATGAGCTCCAAATACCTTCAAAATTTGACAACAGAATCACCTCGTGGAGCTCTTCATCATGACTCATAAGGCTTCATTCTGTCTTGGTGAGTTTTCTAGAAAACGAGTAGTTTATGTGCTCAAACACACATCTTTCGTGACTTTTCAAGATTTGAACCTACGTAACTTCGGCAAATGAGCTCCAAATACCTTCAAAATTTGACAACAGAATCACCTCGTGGAGCTCTTCATCATGACTCATAAGGCTTCATTGTATCTTGGTGAGTTTTCTAGAAAACGAGTAATTTATGTGTTCAAACACACATCTTTCGTGACTTTTCAAGATTTGAACCTACGTAACTTCGGCAAATGAGCTCCAAATACCTTCAAAATTTGACAACAGAATAACCTCGTGGAGCTCTTCATCATGACTCATAAGGCTTCATTCTGTCTTGGTGAGTTTTCTAGAAAACGAGTAATTTATGTGCTCAAACAAACATCTTTCGTGACTTTTCAAGATTTGAACCTCCGTAACTTCGGCAAATGAGCTCCAAATACCTTCAATATTTAATAACAGAATAACCTCGTTGAGCACTTCATCATGACTCATAAGGCTTCATTCTGTCTTGGTGAGTTTTCTAGAAAACGAGTAATTTATGTGCTCAAACACACAACTTTCGTGACTTTTCCAGCTTTGAACCTCCGTAACTTCGGCAAATGAGCTCCAAATACCTTCAATATTTAATAACAGAATAACCTCGTTGAGCACTTCATCATGACTCATAAGGCTTCATTCTGTCTTGGTGAGTTTTCGAGAAAACGAGTAATTTATGTGCTCAAACACACATCTTTCGTGACTTTTCCAGATTTGAACCTCCGTAACATCGGCAAATGAGCTCCAAATACCTTCAATATTTAATAACAGAATAACCTCGTTGAGCTCTTCATCATGACTCATAAGGCTTCATTCTGTCTTGGTGAGTTTTCTAGAAAACGAGTAATTTATGTGCTGAAACACACATCTTTCGTGACTTTTCAAGATTTGAACCTACGTAACTTCGGCAAATGAGCTCCAAATACCTTCAAAATTTGACAACAGAATAACCTCGTGGAACTCGTCATCATGACTCATAAGGCTTCATTGTATCTTGGTGAATTTTCTAGAAAACGAGTAAATTAAGTGCTCAAACACACATCTTTCGTGACTTTTCCAGATTTGAACCTCGGTATCTTCGGCAAATGAGCTCCAAATACCTTCAATATTTAATAACAGAATAACCACGTTGAGCTCTTCATCATCACTCATAAGGCTTCATTCTGTCTTGGTGAGTTTTCTAGAAAACGAGTAATTTATGTGCTCAAACACACATCTTTCGTGACTTTTCAAGATTTGAACCTCCGTAACTTCGGCAAATGAGCTCCAAATACCTTCAAAATTTGACAACAGAATAACCTCGTGGAGCTCGTCATCACGACTCATAAGGCTTCATTCTGTCTTGGTGAGTTTTCTAGAAAACGAGTAATTTATGTGCTCAAAAACACATCTTTCGTGACCTTTCAAGATTTGAACCTCCGTAACATCGGCAAATGAGCTCCAAATACCTCCAAAATTTGACCACAGAATCACCTCTTTGAGCACTTCATCATGACTCATAAGGCTTCATTCTGTCTTGGTGAGTTTTCTAGAAAACGAGTAATTTATGTGCTCAAACACACATCTTTCGTGACTTTTCAAGATTTGAACCTCCGTAACTTCGGCAAATGAGCTCCAAATACCTTCAAAATTTGACAACAGAATAACCTCGTGGAGCTCGTCATCATGACTCATAAGGCTTCATTCTGTCTTGGTGAGTTTTCTAGAAAACGAGTAATTTATGTGCTCAAACACACATCTTTCGTGACTTTTCAAGATTTGAACCTCCGTAACTTCGGCAAATGAGCTCCAAATACTTTCAATATTTGACAACAGAATAACCTCGTGGAGCTCGTCATCATGACTCATAAGGCTTCATTCTGTCTTGGTGAGTTTTCTAGAAAACGAGTAATTTATGTGCTCAAACACACATCTTTCGTGACTTTTCAAGATTTGAACCTCCGTAACTTCGGCAAATGAGCTCCAAATACCTTCAAAATTTGACCACAGAATCACCTCTTTGATCTCTTCATCATGACTCATAAGGCTTCATTCTGTCTTGGTGAGTTTTCTAGAAAACGAGTAATTTATGTGCTCAAACACACAACTTTCGTGACTTTTCCAAATTTGAACCTCCGTAACTTCGGCAAATGAGCTCCAAATACCTTCAATATTTAATAACAGAATAACCTCGCTGAGCACTTCATCATGACTCATAAGGCTTCATTCTATCTTGGTGAGTTTTCTAGAAAACGAGTAATTTATGTGCTCAAACACACATCTTTCGTGACTTTTCAAGATTTGAACCTCCGTAACTTCGGCAAATGAGCTCCAAATACCTTCAAAATTTGACCACAGAATCACCTCTTTGAGCACTTCATCATGACTCATAAGGCTTCATTCTGTCTTGGTGAGTTTTCTAGAAAACGAGTAATTTATGTGCTGAAAAACACATCTTTCGTGACTTTTCAAGATTTGAACCTACGTAACTTCGGCAAATGAGCTCCAAATACCTTCAAAATTTGACAACAGAATCACCTCGTGGAGCTCTTCATCATGACTAATAAGGCTTCATTCTGTCTTGGTGAGTTTTCTAGAAAACGAGTAATTTATGTGCTCAAACACACAACTTTCGTGACTTTTCCAAATTTGAACCTCCGTAACTTCGGCAAATGAGCTTCAAATACCTTCAAAATTTGACAACAGAATAACCTCGCTGAGCACTTCATCATGACTCATAAGGCTTCATTCTGTCTTGGTGAGTTTTCTAGAAAACGAGTAATTTATGTGCTCAAACACACATCTTTCGTGACTTTTCAAGATTTGAACCTCCGTAACTTCGGCAAATGAGCTCCAAATACCTTCAATATTTAATAACAGAATAACCTCGTTGAGCACTTCATCATGACTCATAAGGCTTCATTCTGTCTTGGTGAGTTTTCTAGAAAACGAGTAGTTTATGTGCTCAAACACACATCTTTCGTGACTTTTCAAGATTTGAACCTACGTAACTTCGGCAAATGAGCTCCAAATACCTTCAAAATTTGACAACAGAATCACCTCGTGGAGCTCTTCATCATGACTCATAAGGCTTCATTCTGTCTTGGTGAGTTTTCTAGAAAACGAGTAGTTTATGTGCTCAAACACACATCTTTCGTGACTTTTCAAGATTTGAACCTACGTAACTTCGGCAAATGAGCTCCAAATGCCTTCAAAATTTGACAACAGAATTACCTTGTTGAGCTCTTCATCATGACTCATAAGGCTTCATTGTATCTTGGTGAGTTTTCTAGAAAACGAGTAATTTATGTGCTCAAACACACATCTTTCGTGACTTTTCAAGATTTGAACCTACGTAACTTCGGCAAATGAGCTCCAAATGCCTTCAAAATTTGACAACAGAATTACCTTGTTGAGCTCTTCATCATGACTCATAAGGCTTCATTGTATCTTGGTGAGTTTTCTAGAAAACGAGTAATTTATGTGCTCAAACACACATCTTTCGTGACTTTTCAAGATTTGAACCTCCGTAACTTCGGCAAATGAGCTCCAAATACCTTCAAAATTTGACAACAGAATCACCTCGTGGAGCTCTTCATCATGACTCATAAGGCTTCATTCTGTCTTGGTGAGTTTTCTAGAAAACGAGTAGTTTATGTGCTCAAACACACATCTTTCGTGACTTTTCAAGATTTGAACCTACGTAACTTCGGCAAATGAGCTCCAAATACCTTCAAAATTTGACAACAGAATCACCTCGTGGAGCTCTTCATCATGACTCATAAGGCTTCATTGTATCTTGGTGAGTTTTCTAGAAAACGAGTAATTTATGTGTTCAAACACACATCTTTCGTGACTTTTCAAGATTTGAACCTACGTAACTTCGGCAAATGAGCTCCAAATACCTTCAAAATTTGACAACAGAATAACCTCGTGGAGCTCTTCATCATGACTCATAAGGCTTCATTCTGTCTTGGTGAGTTTTCTAGAAAACGAGTAATTTATGTGCTCAAACAAACATCTTTCGTGACTTTTCAAGATTTGAACCTCCGTAACTTCGGCAAATGAGCTCCAAATACCTTCAATATTTAATAACAGAATAACCTCGTTGAGCACTTCATCATGACTCATAAGGCTTCATTCTGTCTTGGTGAGTTTTCTAGAAAACGAGTAATTTATGTGCTCAAACACACAACTTTCGTGACTTTTCCAGCTTTGAACCTCCGTAACTTCGGCAAATGAGCTCCAAATACCTTCAATATTTAATAACAGAATAACCTCGTTGAGCACTTCATCATGACTCATAAGGCTTCATTCTGTCTTGGTGAGTTTTCGAGAAAACGAGTAATTTATGTGCTCAAACACACATCTTTCGTGACTTTTCCAGATTTGAACCTCCGTAACATCGGCAAATGAGCTCCAAATACCTTCAATATTTAATAACAGAATAACCTCGTTGAGCTCTTCATCATGACTCATAAGGCTTCATTCTGTCTTGGTGAGTTTTCTAGAAAACGAGTAATTTATGTGCTGAAACACACATCTTTCGTGACTTTTCAAGATTTGAACCTACGTAACTTCGGCAAATGAGCTCCAAATACCTTCAAAATTTGACAACAGAATAACCTCGTGGAACTCGTCATCATGACTCATAAGGCTTCATTGTATCTTGGTGAATTTTCTAGAAAACGAGTAAATTAAGTGCTCAAACACACATCTTTCGTGACTTTTCCAGATTTGAACCTCGGTATCTTCGGCAAATGAGCTCCAAATACCTTCAATATTTAATAACAGAATAACCACGTTGAGCTCTTCATCATCACTCATAAGGCTTCATTCTGTCTTGGTGAGTTTTCTAGAAAACGAGTAATTTATGTGCTCAAACACACATCTTTCGTGACTTTTCAAGATTTGAACCTCCGTAACTTCGGCAAATGAGCTCCAAATACCTTCAAAATTTGACAACAGAATAACCTCGTGGAGCTCGTCATCACGACTCATAAGGCTTCATTCTGTCTTGGTGAGTTTTCTAGAAAACGAGTAATTTATGTGCTCAAAAACACATCTTTCGTGACCTTTCAAGATTTGAACCTCCGTAACATCGGCAAATGAGCTCCAAATACCTCCAAAATTTGACCACAGAATCACCTCTTTGAGCACTTCATCATGACTCATAAGGCTTCATTCTGTCTTGGTGAGTTTTCTAGAAAACGAGTAATTTATGTGCTCAAACACACATCTTTCGTGACTTTTCAAGATTTGAACCTCCGTAACTTCGGCAAATGAGCTCCAAATACCTTCAAAATTTGACAACAGAATAACCTCGTGGAGCTCGTCATCATGACTCATAAGGCTTCATTCTGTCTTGGTGAGTTTTCTAGAAAACGAGTAATTTATGTGCTCAAACACACATCTTTCGTGACTTTTCAAGATTTGAACCTCCGTAACTTCGGCAAATGAGCTCCAAATACTTTCAATATTTGACAACAGAATAACCTCGTGGAGCTCGTCATCATGACTCATAAGGCTTCATTCTGTCTTGGTGAGTTTTCTAGAAAACGAGTAATTTATGTGCTCAAACACACATCTTTCGTGACTTTTCAAGATTTGAACCTCCGTAACTTCGGCAAATGAGCTCCAAATACCTTCAAAATTTGACCACAGAATCACCTCTTTGATCTCTTCATCATGACTCATAAGGCTTCATTCTGTCTTGGTGAGTTTTCTAGAAAACGAGTAATTTATGTGCTCAAACACACATCTTTCGTGACTTTTCAAGATTTGAACCTCCGTAACTTCGTCAAATGAGCTCCAAATACCTTCAAAATTTGACAACAGAATAACCTCGTGGAGCTCGTCATCATGACTCATAAGGCTTCATTCTGTCTTGGTGAGTTTTCTAGAAAACGAGTAATTTATGTGCTCAAACACACATCTTTCGTGACTTTTCAAGATTTGAACCTCCGTAACTTCGGCAAATGAGCTCCAAATACCTTCAATATTTAATAACAGAATAACCTCGTTGAGCACTTCATCATGACTCATAAGGCTTCATTCTGTCTTGGTGAGTTTTCTAGAAAACGAGTAGTTTATGTGCTCAAACACACATCTTTCGTGACTTTTCAAGATTTGAACCTACGTAACTTCGGCAAATGAGCTCCAAATACCTTCAAAATTTGACAACAGAAACACCTCGTGGAGCTCTTCATCATGACTCATAAGGCTTCATTCTGTCTTGGTGAGTTTTCTAGAAAACGAGTAGTTTATGTGCTCAAACACACATCTTTCGTGACTTTTCAAGATTTGAACCTACGTAACTTCGGCAAATGAGCTCCAAATACCTTCAAAATTTGACAACAGAATCACCTCGTGGAGCTCTTCATCATGACTCATAAGGCTTCATTCTGTCTTGGTGAGTTTTCTAGAAAACAAGTAGTTTATGTGCTCAAACACACATCTTTCGTGACTTTTCAAGATTTGAACCTACGTAACTTCGGCAAATGAGCTCCAAATACCTTCAAAATTTGACAACAGATTCACCTCGTGGAGCTCTTCATCATGACTCATAAGGCTTCATTCTGTCTTGGTGAGTTTTCTAGAAAACGAGTAATTTATGTGCTCAAACACACATCTTTCGTGACTTTTCAAGATTTGAACCTCCGTAACTTCGGCAAACGAGCTCCAAATACCTTCAATATTTAATAACAGAATAACCTCGTTGAGCACTTCATCATGACTCATAAGGCTTCATTCTGTCTTGGTGAGTTTTCTAGAAAACGAGTAATTTATGTGCTCAAACACACATCTTTCGTGACTTTTCAAGATTTGAACCTACGTAACTTCGGCAAATGAGCTCCAAATGCCTTTAAAATTTGACAACAGAATTACCTTGTCGAGCTCTTCATCATGACTCATAAGGCTTCATTGTATCTTGGTGAGTTTTCTAGAAAACGAGTAATTTATGTGCTCAAACACACATCTTTCGTGACTTTTCAAGATTTGAACCTCCGTAACTTCGGCAAATGAGCTCCAAATACCTTCAAAATTTGACAACAGAATCACCTCGTGGAGCTCTTCATCATGACTCATAAGGCTTCATTCTGTCTTGGTGAGTTTTCTAGAAAACGAGTAGTTTATGTGCTCAAACACACATCTTTCGTGACTTTTCAAGATTTGAACCTACGTAACTTCGGCAAATGAGCTCCAAATACCTTCAAAATTTGACAACAGAATCACCTCGTGGAGCTCTTCATCATGACTCATAAGGCTTCATTGTATCTTGGTGAGTTTTCTAGAAAACGAGTAATTTATGTGTTCAAACACACATCTTTCGTGACTTTTCAAGATTTGAACCTACGTAACTTCGGCAAATGAGCTCCATATACCTTCAAAATTTGACAACAGAATAACCTCGTGGAGCTCTTCATCATGACTCATAAGGCTTCATTCTGTCTTGGTGAGTTTTCTAGAAAACGAGTAGTTTATGTGCTCAAACACATATTTTTCGTGACTTTTCAAGTTTTGAACCTCCGTAACTTCGGCAAATGAGCTCCAAATACCTTCAAAATTTGACAACAGAATAACCTCGTGGAGCTCTTCATCATGACTCATAAGGCTTCATTGTGTCTTGGTGAGTTTTCTAGAAAACGAGTAATTTATGTGCTCAAACAAACATCTTTCGTGACTTTTCAAGATTTGAACCTCCGTAACTTCGGCAAATGAGCTCCAAATACCTTCAATATTTAATAACAGAATAACCTCGTTGAGCACTTCATCATGACTCATAAGGCTTCATTCTGTCTTGGTGAGTTTTCTAGAAAACGAGTAATTTATGTGCTCAAACACACAACTTTCGTGACTTTTCCAGCTTTGAACCTCCGTAACTTCGGCAAATGAGCTCCAAATACCTTCAATATTTAATAACAGAATAACCTCGTTGAGCACTTCATCATGACTCATAAGGCTTCATTCTGTCTTGGTGAGTTTTCGAGAAAACGAGTAATTTATGTGCTCAAACACACATCTTTCGTGACTTTTCCAGATTTGAACCTCCGTAACATCGGCAAATGAGCTCCAAATACCTTCAATATTTAATAACAGAATAACCTCGTTGAGCTCTTCATCATGACTCATAAGGCTTCATTCTGTCTTGGTGAGTTTTCTAGAAAACGAGTAATTTATGTGCTGAAACACACATCTTTCGTGACTTTTCAAGATTTGAACCTACGTAACTTCGGCAAATGAGCTCCAAATACCTTCAAAATTTGACAACAGAATAACCTCGTGGAACTCGTCATCATGACTCATAAGGCTTCATTGTATCTTGGTGAATTTTCTAGAAAACGAGTAAATTAAGTGCTCAAACACACATCTTTCGTGACTTTTCCAGATTTGAACCTCCGTATCTTCGGCAAATGAGCTCCAAATACCTTCAATATTTAATAACAGTATAACCACGTTGAGCTCTTCATCATCACTCATAAGGCTTCATTCTGTCTTGGTGAGTTTTCTAGAAAACGAGTAATTTATGTGCTCAAACACACAACTTTCGTGACTTTTCCAGCTTTGAACCTCGTAACTTCGTCAAATGAGCTCCAAATACCTTCAAAATTTGACAACAGAATGACCTCGTGGAGCTCGTCATCATGACTCATAAGGCTTCATTCTGTCTTGGTGAGTTTTCTAGAAAACGAGTAATTTATGTGCTCAAACACACAACTTTCGTGACTTTTCCAGCTTTGAACCTCCGTAACTTCGGCAAATGAGCTCCAAATACCTTCAATATTTAATAACAGAATAACCTCGTTGAGCACTTCATCATTACTCATAAGGCTTCATTCTGTCTTGGTGAGTTATCGAGAAAACGAGTAATTTATGTGCTCAAACACACATCTTTCGTGACTTTTCCAGATTTGAACCTCCGTAACATCGGCAAATGAGCTCCAAATACCTTCAAAATTTGACCACAGAATCACCTCTTTGAGCACTTCATCATGACTCATAAAGCTTCATTCTGTCTTGGTGAGTTTTCTAGAAAACGAGTAATTTATGTGCTCAAACACACAACTTTCGTGACTTTTCCAGCTTTGAACCTCGTAACTTCGGCAAATGAGCTCCAAATGCCTTCAAAATTTGACAACAGAATTACCTTGTTGAGCTCTTCATCATGACTCATAAGGCTTCATTGTATCTTGGTGAGTTTTCTAGAAAACGAGTAATTTATGTGCTCAAACACACATCTTTCGTGACTTTTCAAGATTTGAACCTCCGTAACTTCGTCAAATGAGCTCCAAATACCTTCAAAATTTGACAACAGAATAACCTCGTGGAGCTCGTCATCATGACTCATAAGGCTTCATTCTGTCTTGGTGAGTTTTCTAGAAAACGAGTAATTTATGTGCTCAAACACACATCTTTCGTGACTTTTCAAGATTTGAACCTCCGTAACTTCGGCAAATGAGCTCCAAATACCTTCAATATTTAATAACAGAATAACCTCGTTGAGCACTTCATCATGACTCATAAGGCTTCATTCTGTCTTGGTGAGTTTTCTAGAAAACGAGTAGTTTATGTGCTCAAACACACATCTTTCGTGACTTTTCAAGATTTGAACCTACGTAACTTCGGCAAATGAGCTCCAAATACCTTCAAAATTTGACAACAGAAACACCTCGTGGAGCTCTTCATCATGACTCATAAGGCTTCATTCTGTCTTGGTGAGTTTTCTAGAAAACGAGTAGTTTATGTGCTCAAACACACATCTTTCGTGACTTTTCAAGATTTGAACCTACGTAACTTCGGCAAATGAGCTCCAAATACCTTCAAAATTTGACAACAGAATCACCTCGTGGAGCTCTTCATCATGACTCATAAGGCTTCATTCTGTCTTGGTGAGTTTTCTAGAAAACGAGTAATTTATGTGCTGAAACACACATCTTTCGTGACTTTTCAAGATTTGAACCTACGTAACTTCGGCAAATGAGCTCCAAATACCTTCAAAATTTGACAACAGAATAACCTCGTGGAACTCGTCATCATGACTCATAAGGCTTCATTGTATCTTGGTGAATTTTCTAGAAAACGAGTAAATTAAGTGCTCAAACACACATCTTTCGTGACTTTTCCAGATTTGAACCTCGGTATCTTCGGCAAATGAGCTCCAAATACCTTCAATATTTAATAACAGAATAACCACGTTGAGCTCTTCATCATCACTCATAAGGCTTCATTCTGTCTTGGTGAGTTTTCTAGAAAACGAGTAATTTATGTGCTCAAACACACATCTTTCGTGACTTTTCAAGATTTGAACCTCCGTAACTTCGGCAAATGAGCTCCAAATACCTTCAAAATTTGACAACAGAATAACCTCGTGGAGCTCGTCATCATGACTCATAAGGCTTCATTCTGTCTTGGTGAGTTTTCTAGAAAACGAGTAATTTATGTGCTCAAACACACATCTTTCGTGACTTTTCAAGATTTGAACCTCCGTAACTTCGGCAAATGAGCTCCAAATACTTTCAATATTTGACAACAGAATAACCTCGTGGAGCTCGTCATCATGACTCATAAGGCTTCATTCTGTCTTGGTGAGTTTTCTAGAAAACGAGTAATTTATGTGCTCAAACACACATCTTTCGTGACTTTTCAAGATTTGAACCTCCGTAACTTCGGCAAATGAGCTCCAAATACCTTCAAAATTTGACCACAGAATCACCTCTTTGATCTCTTCATCATGACTCATAAGGCTTCATTCTGTCTTGGTGAGTTTTCTAGAAAACGAGTAATTTATGTGCTCAAACACACATCTTTCGTGACTTTTCAAGATTTGAACCTCCGTAACTTCGTCAAATGAGCTCCAAATACCTTCAAAATTTGACAACAGAATAACCTCGTGGAGCTCGTCATCATGACTCATAAGGCTTCATTCTGTCTTGGTGAGTTTTCTAGAAAACGAGTAATTTATGTGCTCAAACACACATCTTTCGTGACTTTTCAAGATTTGAACCTCCGTAACTTCGGCAAATGAGCTCCAAATACCTTCAATATTTAATAACAGAATAACCTCGTTGAGCACTTCATCATGACTCATAAGGCTTCATTCTGTCTTGGTGAGTTTTCTAGAAAACGAGTAGTTTATGTGCTCAAACACACATCTTTCGTGACTTTTCAAGATTTGAACCTCGTAACTTCGGCAAATGAGCTCCAAATACCTTCAAAATTTGACAACAGAATCACCTTGTTGAGCTCTTCATCATGACTCATAAGGCTTCATTGTATCTTGGTGAGTTTTCTAGAAAACGAGTAATTTATGTGTTCAAACACACATCTTTCGTGACTTTTCAAGATTTGAACCTACGTAACTTCGGCAAATGAGCTCCATATACCTTCAAAATTTGACAACAGAATAACCTCGTGGAGCTCTTCATCATGACTCATAAGGCTTCATTCTGTCTTGGTGAGTTTTCTAGAAAACGAGTAGTTTATGTGCTCAAACACATATTTTTCGTGACTTTTCAAGTTTTGAACCTCCGTAACTTCGGCAAATGAGCTCCAAATACCTTCAAAATTTGACAACAGAATAACCTCGTGGAGCTCTTCATCATGACTCATAAGGCTTCATTCTGTCTTGGTGAGTTTTCTAGAAAACGAGTAATTTATGTGCTCAAACAAACATCTTTCGTGACTTTTCAAGATTTGAACCTCCGTAACTTCGGCAAATGAGCTCCAAATACCTTCAATATTTAATAACAGAATAACCTCGTTGAGCACTTCATCATGACTCATAAGGCTTCATTCTGTCTTGGTGAGTTTTCTAGAAAACGAGTAATTTATGTGCTCAAACACACAACTTTCGTGACTTTTCCAGCTTTGAACCTCCGTAACTTCGGCAAATGAGCTCCAAATACCTTCAATATTTAATAACAGAATAACCTCGTTGAGCACTTCATCATGACTCATAAGGCTTCATTCTGTCTTGGTGAGTTTTCGAGAAAACGAGTAATTTATGTGCTCAAACACACATCTTTCGTGACTTTTCCAGATTTGAACCTCCGTAACATCGGCAAATGAGCTCCAAATACCTTCAATATTTAATAACAGAATAACCTCGTTGAGCTCTTCATCATGACTCATAAGGCTTCATTCTGTCTTGGTGAGTTTTCTAGAAAACGAGTAATTTATGTGCTGAAACACACATCTTTCGTGACTTTTCAAGATTTGAACCTACGTAACTTCGGCAAATGAGCTCCAAATACCTTCAAAATTTGACAACAGAATAACCTCGTGGAACTCGTCATCATGACTCATAAGGCTTCATTGTATCTTGGTGAATTTTCTAGAAAACGAGTAAATTAAGTGCTCAAACACACATCTTTCGTGACTTTTCCAGATTTGAACCTCCGTATCTTCGGCAAATGAGCTCCAAATACCTTCAATATTTAATAACAGTATAACCACGTTGAGCTCTTCATCATCACTCATAAGGCTTCATTCTGTCTTGGTGAGTTTTCTAGAAAACGAGTAATTTATGTGCTCAAACACACAACTTTCGTGACTTTTCCAGCTTTGAACCTCGTAACTTCGTCAAATGAGCTCCAAATACCTTCAAAATTTGACAACAGAATGACCTCGTGGAGCTCGTCATCATGACTCATAAGGCTTCATTCTGTCTTGGTGAGTTTTCTAGAAAACGAGTAATTTATGTGCTCAAACACACAACTTTCGTGACTTTTCCAGCTTTGAACCTCCGTAACTTCGGCAAATGAGCTCCAAATACCTTCAATATTTAATAACAGAATAACCTCGTTGAGCACTTCATCATTACTCATAAGGCTTCATTCTGTCTTGGTGAGTTATCGAGAAAACGAGTAATTTATGTGCTCAAACACACATCTTTCGTGACTTTTCCAGATTTGAACCTCCGTAACATCGGCAAATGAGCTCCAAATACCTTCAAAATTTGACCACAGAATCACCTCTTTGAGCACTTCATCATGACTCATAAAGCTTCATTCTGTCTTGGTGAGTTTTCTAGAAAACGAGTAATTTATGTGCTCAAACACACAACTTTCGTGACTTTTCCAGCTTTGAACCTCGTAACTTCGGCAAATGAGCTCCAAATGCCTTCAAAATTTGACAACAGAATTACCTTGTTGAGCTCTTCATCATGACTCATAAGGCTTCATTGTATCTTGGTGAGTTTTCTAGAAAACGAGTAATTTATGTGCTCAAACACACATCTTTCGTGACTTTTCAAGATTTGAACCTCCGTAACTTCGTCAAATGAGCTCCAAATACCTTCAAAATTTGACAACAGAATAACCTCGTGGAGCTCGTCATCATGACTCATAAGGCTTCATTCTGTCTTGGTGAGTTTTCTAGAAAACGAGTAATTTATGTGCTCAAACACACATCTTTCGTGACTTTTCAAGATTTGAACCTCCGTAACTTCGGCAAATGAGCTCCAAATACCTTCAATATTTAATAACAGAATAACCTCGTTGAGCACTTCATCATGACTCATAAGGCTTCATTCTGTCTTGGTGAGTTTTCTAGAAAACGAGTAGTTTATGTGCTCAAACACACATCTTTCGTGACTTTTCAAGATTTGAACCTACGTAACTTCGGCAAATGAGCTCCAAATACCTTCAAAATTTGACAACAGAAACACCTCGTGGAGCTCTTCATCATGACTCATAAGGCTTCATTCTGTCTTGGTGAGTTTTCTAGAAAACGAGTAGTTTATGTGCTCAAACACACATCTTTCGTGACTTTTCAAGATTTGAACCTACGTAACTTCGGCAAATGAGCTCCAAATACCTTCAAAATTTGACAACAGAATCACCTCGTGGAGCTCTTCATCATGACTCATAAGGCTTCATTCTGTCTTGGTGAGTTTTCTAGAAAACGAGTAATTTATGTGCTGAAACACACATCTTTCGTGACTTTTCAAGATTTGAACCTACGTAACTTCGGCAAATGAGCTCCAAATACCTTCAAAATTTGACAACAGAATAACCTCGTGGAACTCGTCATCATGACTCATAAGGCTTCATTGTATCTTGGTGAATTTTCTAGAAAACGAGTAAATTAAGTGCTCAAACACACATCTTTCGTGACTTTTCCAGATTTGAACCTCGGTATCTTCGGCAAATGAGCTCCAAATACCTTCAATATTTAATAACAGAATAACCACGTTGAGCTCTTCATCATCACTCATAAGGCTTCATTCTGTCTTGGTGAGTTTTCTAGAAAACGAGTAATTTATGTGCTCAAACACACATCTTTCGTGACTTTTCAAGATTTGAACCTCCGTAACTTCGGCAAATGAGCTCCAAATACCTTCAAAATTTGACAACAGAATAACCTCGTGGAGCTCGTCATCATGACTCATAAGGCTTCATTCTGTCTTGGTGAGTTTTCTAGAAAACGAGTAATTTATGTGCTCAAACACACATCTTTCGTGACTTTTCAAGATTTGAACCTCCGTAACTTCGGCAAATGAGCTCCAAATACTTTCAATATTTGACAACAGAATAACCTCGTGGAGCTCGTCATCATGACTCATAAGGCTTCATTCTGTCTTGGTGAGTTTTCTAGAAAACGAGTAATTTATGTGCTCAAACACACATCTTTCGTGACTTTTCAAGATTTGAACCTCCGTAACTTCGGCAAATGAGCTCCAAATACCTTCAAAATTTGACCACAGAATCACCTCTTTGATCTCTTCATCATGACTCATAAGGCTTCATTCTGTCTTGGTGAGTTTTCTAGAAAACGAGTAATTTATGTGCTCAAACACACATCTTTCGTGACTTTTCAAGATTTGAACCTCCGTAACTTCGTCAAATGAGCTCCAAATACCTTCAAAATTTGACAACAGAATAACCTCGTGGAGCTCGTCATCATGACTCATAAGGCTTCATTCTGTCTTGGTGAGTTTTCTAGAAAACGAGTAATTTATGTGCTCAAACACACATCTTTCGTGACTTTTCAAGATTTGAACCTCCGTAACTTCGGCAAATGAGCTCCAAATACCTTCAATATTTAATAACAGAATAACCTCGTTGAGCACTTCATCATGACTCATAAGGCTTCATTCTGTCTTGGTGAGTTTTCTAGAAAACGAGTAGTTTATGTGCTCAAACACACATCTTTCGTGACTTTTCAAGATTTGAACCTCGTAACTTCGGCAAATGAGCTCCAAATACCTTCAAAATTTGACAACAGAATCACCTTGTTGAGCTCTTCATCATGACTCATAAGGCTTCATTGTATCTTGGTGAGTTTTCTAGAAAACGAGTAATTTATGTGTTCAAACACACATCTTTCGTGACTTTTCAAGATTTGAACCTACGTAACATCGGCAAATGAGCTCCAAATACCTTCAAAATTTGACCACAGAATCAACTCTTTGAGCTCGTCATCATGACTCATAAGGCTTCATTCTGTCTTGGTGAGTTTTCTAGAAAACGAGTAATTTATGTGCTCAAACACACAACTTTCGTGACTTTTCCAGCTTTGAACCTCGTAACTTCGGCAAATGAGCTCCAAATGCCTTCAAAATTTGACAACAGAATTACCTTGTTGAGCTCTTCATCATGACTCATAAGGCTTCATTGTATCTTGGTGAGTTTTCTAGAAAACGAGTAATTTATGTGTTCAAACACACATCTTTCGTGACTTTTCAAGATTTGAACCTACGTAACTTCGGCAAATGAGCTCCAAATACCTTCAAAATTTGACAACAGAATAACCTCGTGGAGCTCTTCATCATGACTCATAAGGCTTCATTCTGTCTTGGTGAGTTTTCTAGAAAACGAGTAGTTTATGTGCTCAAACACACAACTTTCGTGACTTTTCCAGCTTTGAACCTCGTAACTTCGGCAAATGAGCTCCAAATGCCTTCAAAATTTGACAACAGAATTACCTTGTTGAGCTCTTCATCATGACTCATAAGGCTTCATTCTGTCTTGGTGAGTTTTCTAGAAAACGAGTAATTTATGTGCTCAAACACACATCTTTCCTGACGTTTCAAGATTTGAACCTACGTAACTTCGGCAAATGAGCTCCAAATACCTTCAAAACTTGACAACAGAATCACCTCGTGGAGCTCTTCATCATGACTCATAAGGCTTCATTCTGTCATGGTGAGTTTTCTAGAGAACGTCTAATTTATGTGCTCAAACACACAACTTTCGTGACTTTTCCAGCTTTGAACCTCGTAACTTCGGCAAATGAGCTCCAAATACCTTCAAAATTTGACAACAGAATAACCTCGTGGAGCTCGTCATCATGACTCATAAGGCTTCATTCTGTCTTGGTGAGTTTTCTAGAAAACGAGTAATTTATGTGCTCAAACACACAACTTTCGTGACTTTTCCAGCTTTGAACCTCGTAACTTCGTCAAATGAGCTCCAAATACCTTCAAAATTTGACAACAGAATGACCTCGTGGAGCTCGTCATCATGACTCATAAGGCTTCATTCTGTCTTGGTGAGTTTTCTAGAAAACGAGTAATTTATGTGCTCAAACACACAACTTTCGTGACTTTTCCAGCTTTGAACCTCCGTAACTTCGGCAAATGAGCTCCAAATACCTTCAATATTTAATAACAGAATAACCTCGTTGAGCACTTCATCATTACTCATAAGGCTTCATTCTGTCTTGGTGAGTTTTCGAGAAAACGAGTAATTTATGTGCTCAAACACACATCTTTCGTGACTTTTCCAGATTTGAACCTCCGTAACATCGGCAAATGAGCTCCAAATACCTTCAAAATTTGACCACAGAATCACCTCTTTGAGCACTTCATCATGACTCATAAAGCTTCATTCTGTCTTGGTGAGTTTTCTAGAAAACGAGTAATTTATGTGCTCAAACACACAACTTTCGTGACTTTTCCAGCTTTGAACCTCGTAACTTCGGCAAATGAGCTCCAAATACCTTCAAAATTTGACAACAGAATAACCTCGTGGAGCTCGTCATCATGACTCATAAGGCTTCATTCTGTCTTGGTGAGTTTTCTAGAAAACGAGTAATTTATGTGCTCAAACACACAACTTTCGTGACTTTTCCAGCTTTGAACCTCGTAACTTCGGCAAATGAGCTCCAAATGCCTTCAAAATTTGACAACAGAATTACCTTGTTGAGCTCTTCATCATGACTCATAAGGCTTCATTGTATCTTGGTGAGTTTTCTAGAAAACGAGTAATTTATGTGCTCAAACACACATCTTTCGTGACTTTTCAAGATTTGAACCTCCGTAACTTCGTCAAATGAGCTCCAAATACCTTCAAAATTTGACAACAGAATAACCTCGTGGAGCTCGTCATCATGACTCATAAGGCTTCATTCTGTCTTGGTGAGTTTTCTAGAAAACGAGTAATTTATGTGCTCAAACACACATCTTTCGTGACTTTTCAAGATTTGAACCTCCGTAACTTCGGCAAATGAGCTCCAAATACCTTCAATATTTAATAACAGAATAACCTCGTTGAGCACTTCATCATGACTCATAAGGCTTCATTCTGTCTTGGTGAGTTTTCTAGAAAACGAGTAGTTTATGTGCTCAAACACACATCTTTCGTGACTTTTCAAGATTTGAACCTACGTAACTTCGGCAAATGAGCTCCAAATACCTTCAAAATTTGACAACAGAAACACCTCGTGGAGCTCTTCATCATGACTCATAAGGCTTCATTCTGTCTTGGTGAGTTTTCTAGAAAACGAGTAGTTTATGTGCTCAAACACACATCTTTCGTGACTTTTCAAGATTTGAACCTACGTAACTTCGGCAAATGAGCTCCAAATACCTTCAAAATTTGACAACAGAATCACCTCGTGGAGCTCTTCATCATGACTCATAAGGCTTCATTCTGTCTTGGTGAGTTTTCTAGAAAACAAGTAGTTTATGTGCTCAAACACACATCTTTCGTGACTTTTCAAGATTTGAACCTACGTAACTTCGGCAAATGAGCTCCAAATACCTTCAAAATTTGACAACAGAATCACCTCGTGGAGCTCTTCATCATGACTCATAAGGCTTCATTCTGTCTTGGTGAGTTTTCTAGAAAACGAGTAATTTATGTGCTCAAACACACATCTTTCGTGACTTTTCAAGATTTGAACCTCCGTAACTTCGGCAAACGAGCTCCAAATACCTTCAATATTTAATAACAGAATAACCTCGTTGAGCACTTCATCATGACTCATAAGGCTTCATTCTGTCTTGGTGAGTTTTCTAGAAAACGAGTAATTTATGTGCTCAAACACACAACTTTCGTGACTTTTCCAGCTTTGAACCTCGTAACTTCGGCAAATGAGCTCCAAATACCTTCAAAATTTGACAACAGAATCACCTTGTTGAGCTCTTCATCATGACTCATAAGGCTTCATTGTATCTTGGTGAGTTTTCTAGAAAACGAGTAATTTATGTGTTCAAACACACATCTTTCGTGACTTTTCAAGATTTGAACCTACGTAACATCGGCAAATGAGCTCCAAATACCTTCAAAATTTGACCACAGAATCAACTCTTTGAGCTCGTCATCATGACTCATAAGGCTTCATTCTGTCTTGGTGAGTTTTCTAGAAAACGAGTAATTTATGTGCTCAAACACACAACTTTCGTGACTTTTCCAGCTTTGAACCTCGTAACTTCGGCAAATGAGCTCCAAATGCCTTCAAAATTTGACAACAGAATTACCTTGTTGAGCTCTTCATCATGACTCATAAGGCTTCATTGTATCTTGGTGAGTTTTCTAGAAAACGAGTAATTTATGTGTTCAAACACACATCTTTCGTGACTTTTCAAGATTTGAACCTACGTAACTTCGGCAAATGAGCTCCAAATACCTTCAAAATTTGACAACAGAATAACCTCGTGGAGCTCTTCATCATGACTCATAAGGCTTCATTCTGTCTTGGTGAGTTTTCTAGAAAACGAGTAGTTTATGTGCTCAAACACACAACTTTCGTGACTTTTCCAGCTTTGAACCTCGTAACTTCGGCAAATGAGCTCCAAATGCCTTCAAAATTTGACAACAGAATTACCTTGTTGAGCTCTTCATCATGACTCATAAGGCTTCATTCTGTCTTGGTGAGTTTTCTAGAAAACGAGTAATTTATGTGCTCAAACACACATCTTTCCTGACGTTTCAAGATTTGAACCTACGTAACTTCGGCAAATGAGCTCCAAATACCTTCAAAACTTGACAACAGAATCACCTCGTGGAGCTCTTCATCATGACTCATAAGGCTTCATTCTGTCATGGTGAGTTTTCTAGAGAACGTCTAATTTATGTGCTCAAACACACAACTTTCGTGACTTTTCCAGCTTTGAACCTCGTAACTTCGGCAAATGAGCTCCAAATACCTTCAAAATTTGACAACAGAATAACCTCGTGGAGCTCGTCATCATGACTCATAAGGCTTCATTCTGTCTTGTTGAGTTTTCTAGAAAACGAGTAATTTATGTGCTCAAACACACAACTTTCGTGACTTTTCCAGCTTTGAACCTCGTAACTTCGGCAAATGAGCTCCAAATGCCTTCAAAATTTGACAACAGAATTACCTTGTTGAGCTCTTCATCATGACTCATAAGGCTTCATTGTATCTTGGTGAGTTTTCTAGAAAACGAGTAATTTATGTGCTCAAACACACATCTTTCGTGACTTTTCAAGATTTGAACCTCCGTAACTTCGGCAAATGAGCTCCAAATACCTTCAAAATTTGACAACAGAATCACCTCGTGGAGCTCTTCATCATGACTCATAAGGCTTCATTGTATCTTGGTGAGTTTTCTAGAAAACGAGTAATTTATGTGCTCAAACACACATCTTTCGTGACTTTTCAAGATTTGAACCTACGTAACTTCGGCAAATGAGCTCCAAATACCTTAAAAATTTGACAACAGAATCACCTCGTGGAGCTCTTCATCATGACTCATAAGGCTTCATTGTATCTTGGTGAGTTTTCTAGAAAACGAGTAATTTATGTGTTCAAACACACATCTTTCGTGACTTTTCAAGATTTGAACCTACGTAACTTCGGCAAATGAGCTCCAAATACCTTCAAAATTTGACAACAGAAACACCTCGTGGAGCTCTTCATCATGACTCATAAGGCTTCATTCTGTCTTGGTGAGTTTTCTAGAAAACGAGTAGTTTATGTGCTCAAACACACATCTTTCGTGACTTTTCAAGATTTGAACCTACGTAACTTCGGCAAATGAGCTCCAAATACCTTCAAAATTTGACAACAGAATCACCTCGTGGAGCTCTTCATCAGGACTCATAAGGCTTCATTCTGTCTTGGTGAGTTTTCTAGAAAACGAGTAGTTTATGTGCTCAAACACACATCTTTCGTGACTTTTCAAGATTTGAACCTACGTAACTTCGGCAAATGAGCTCCAAATGCCTTCAAAATTTGACAACAGAATCACCTCGTGGAGCTCTTCATCATGACTCATAAGGCTTCATTGTATCTTGGTGAGTTTTCTAGAAAACGAGTAATTTATGTGCTCAAACACACATCTTTCGTGACTTTTCAAGATTTGAACCTACGTAACTTCGGCAAATGAGCTCCAAATGCCTTCAAAATTTGACAACAGAATTACCTTGTTGAGCTCTTCATCATGACTCATAAGGCTTCATTGTATCTTGGTGAGTTTTCTAGAAAACGAGTAATTTATGTGCTCAAACACACATCTTTCGTGACTTTTCAAGATTTGAACCTCCGTAACTTCGGCAAATGAGCTCCAAATACCTTCAAAATTTGACAACAGAATCACCTCGTGGAGCTCTTCATCATGACTCATAAGGCTTCATTGTATCTTGGTGAGTTTTCTAGAAAACGAGTAATTTATGTGCTCAAACACACATCTTTCGTGACTTTTCAAGATTTGAACCTACGTAACTTCGGCAAATGAGCTCCAAATACCTTCAAAATTTGACAACAGAATCACCTCGTGGAGCTCTTCATCATGACTCATAAGGCTTCATTGTATCTTGGTGAGTTTTCTAGAAAACGAGTAATTTATGTGCTCAAACACACATCTTTCGTGACTTTTCAAGATTTGAACCTACGTAACTTCGGCAAATGAGCTCCAAATACCTTCAAAATTTGACAACAGAATCACCTCGTGGAGCTCTTCATCATGACTCATAAGGCTTCATTGTATCTTGGTGAGTTTTCTAGAAAACGAGTAATTTATGTGCTCAAACACACATCTTTCGTGACTTTTCAAGATTTGAACCTACGTAACTTCGGCAAATGAGCTCCAAATACCTTCAAAATTTGACAACAGAATAACCGCGTGGAGCTCTTCATCATGACTCATAAGGCTTCATTCTGTCTTGGTGAGTTTTCTAGAAAACGAGTAATTTATGTGCTCAAACACACATCTTTCGTGACTTTTCAAGATTTGAACCTCCGTAACTTCGGCAAATGAGCTCCAAATACCTTCAATATTTAATAACAGAATAACCTCGTTGAGCACTTCATCATGACTCATAAGGCTTCATTCTGTCTTGGTGAGTTTTCTAGAAAACAAGTAATTTATGTGCTCAAACACACAACTTTCGTGACTTTTCCAGCTTTGAACCTCCGTAACTTCGGCAAATGAGCTCCAAATACCTTCAATATTTAATAACAGAATAACCTCGTTGAGCACTTCATCATGACTCATAAGGCTTCATTCTGTCTTGGTGAGTTTTCGAGAAAACGAGTAATTTATGTGCTCAAACACACATCTTTCGTGACTTTTCCAGATTTGAACCTCCGTAACATCGGCAAATGAGCTCCAAATACCTTCAATATTTAATAACAGAATAACCTCGTTGAGCTCTTCATCATGACTCATAAGGCTTCATTCTGTCTTGGTGAGTTTTCTAGAAAACGAGTAATTTATGTGCTGAAACACACATCTTTCGTGACTTTTCAAGATTTGAACCTCCGTAACTTCGGCAAACGAGCTCCAAATACCTTCAATATTTAATAACAGAATAACCTCGTTGAGCACTTCATCATGACTCATAAGGCTTCATTCTGTCTTGGTGAGTTTTCTAGAAAACGAGTAATTTATGTGCTCAAACACACATCTTTCGTGACTTTTCAAGATTTGAACCTACGTAACTTCGGCAAATGAGCTCCAAATACCTTCAAAATTTGACAACAGAATCACCTCGTGGAGCTCTTCATCATGACTCATAAGGCTTCATTCTGTCTTGGTGAGTTTTCTAGAAAACAAGTAGTTTATGTGCTCAAACACACATCTTTCGTGACTTTTCAAGATTTGAACCTACGTAACTTCGGCAAATGAGCTCCAAATACCTTCAAAATTTGACAACAGAATCACCTCGTGGAGCTCTTCATCATGACTCATAAGGCTTCATTCTGTCTTGGTGAGTTTTCTAGAAAACGAGTAATTTATGTGCTCAAACACACATCTTTCGTGACTTTTCAAGATTTGAACCTCCGTAACTTCGGCAAACGAGCTCCAAATACCTTCAATATTTAATAACAGAATAACCTCGTTGAGCACTTCATCATGACTCATAAGGCTTCATTCTGTCTTGGTGAGTTTTCTAGAAAACGAGTAATTTATGTGCTCAAACACACATCTTTCGTGACTTTTCCAGATTTGAACCTCCGTAACATCGGCAAATGAGCTCCAAATACCTTCAAACTTTGACCACAGAATCACCTCTTTGAGCACTTCATCATGACTCATAAGGCTTCATTCTGTCTTGGTGAGTTTTCTAGAAAACGAGTAATTTATGTGCTCAAACACACAACTTTCGTGACTTTTCCAGCTTTGAACCTCGTAACTTCGGCAAATGAGCTCCAAATACCTTCAAAATTTGACAACAGAATCACCTTGTTGAGCTCTTCATCATGACTCATAAGGCTTCATTGTATCTTGGTGAGTTTTCTAGAAAACGAGTAATTTATGTGTTCAAACACACATCTTTCGTGACTTTTCAAGATTTGAACCTACGTAACATCGGCAAATGAGCTCCAAATACCTTCAAAATTTGACCACAGAATCACCTCTTTGAGCTCGTCATCATGACTCATAAGGCTTCATTCTGTCTTGGTGAGTTTTCTAGAAAACGAGTAATTTATGTGCTCAAACACACAACTTTCGTGACTTTTCCAGCTTTGAACCTCGTAACTTCGGCAAATGAGCTCCAAATGCCTTCAAAATTTGACAACAGAATTACCTTGTTGAGCTCTTCATCATGACTCATAAGGCTTCATTGTATCTTGGTGAGTTTTCTAGAAAACGAGTAATTTATGTGTTCAAACACACATCTTTCGTGACTTTTCAAGATTTGAACCTACGTAACTTCGGCAAATGAGCTCCAAATACCTTCAAAATTTGACAACAGAATAACCTCGTGGAGCTCTTCATCATGACTCATAAGGCTTCATTCTGTCTTGGTGAGTTTTCTAGAAAACGAGTAGTTTATGTGCTCAAACACACAACTTTCGTGACTTTTCCAGCTTTGAACCTCGTAACTTCGGCAAATGAGCTCCAAATGCCTTCAAAATTTGACAACAGAATTACCTTGTTGAGCTCTTCATCATGACTCATAAGGCTTCATTCTGTCTTGGTGAGTTTTCTAGAAAACGAGTAATTTATGTGCTCAAACACACATCTTTCCTGACGTTTCAAGATTTGAACCTACGTAACTTCGGCAAATGAGCTCCAAATACCTTCAAAACTTGACAACAGAATCACCTCGTGGAGCTCTTCATCATGACTCATAAGGCTTCATTCTGTCATGGTGAGTTTTCTAGAGAACGTCTAATTTATGTGCTCAAACACACAACTTTCGTGACTTTTCCAGCTTTGAACCTCGTAACTTCGGCAAATGAGCTCCAAATACCTTCAAAATTTGACAACAGAATAACCTCGTGGAGCTCGTCATCATGACTCATAAGGCTTCATTCTGTCTTGGTGAGTTTTCTAGAAAACGAGTAATTTATGTGCTCAAACACACAACTTTCGTGACTTTTCCAGCTTTGAACCTCGTAACTTCGGCAAATGAGCTCCAAATGCCTTCAAAATTTGACAACAGAATTACCTTGTTGAGCTCTTCATCATGACTCATAAGGCTTCATTGTATCTAGGTGAGTTTTCTAGAAAACGAGTAATTTATGTGCTCAAACACACATCTTTCGTGACTTTTCAAGATTTGAACCTCCGTAACTTCGGCAAATGAGCTCCAAATACCTTCAAAATTTGACAACAGAATCACCTCGTGGAGCTCTTCATCATGACTCATAAGGCTTCATTGTATCTTGGTGAGTTTTCTAGAAAACGAGTAATTTATGTGCTCAAACACACATCTTTCGTGACTTTTCAAGATTTGAACCTACGTAACTTCGGCAAATGAGCTCCAAATACCTTAAAAATTTGACAACAGAATCACCTCGTGGAGCTCTTCATCATGACTCATAAGGCTTCATTGTATCTTGGTGAGTTTTCTAGAAAACGAGTAATTTATGTGTTCAAACACACATCTTTCGTGACTTTTCAAGATTTGAACCTACGTAACTTCGGCAAATGAGCTCCAAATACCTTCAAAATTTGACAACAGAAACACCTCGTGGAGCTCTTCATCATGACTCATAAGGCTTCATTCTGTCTTGGTGAGTTTTCTAGAAAACGAGTAGTTTATGTGCTCAAACACACATCTTTCGTGACTTTTCAAGATTTGAACCTACGTAACTTCGGCAAATGAGCTCCAAATACCTTCAAAATTTGACAACAGAATCACCTCGTGGAGCTCTTCATCATGACTCATAAGGCTTCATTCTGTCTTGGTGAGTTTTCTAGAAAACGAGTAGTTTATGTGCTCAAACACACATCTTTCGTGACTTTTCAAGATTTGAACCTACGTAACTTCGGCAAATGAGCTCCAAATGCCTTCAAAATTTGACAACAGAATCACCTCGTGGAGCTCTTCATCATGACTCATAAGGCTTCATTGTATCTTGGTGAGTTTTCTAGAAAACGAGTAATTTATGTGCTCAAACACACATCTTTCGTGACTTTTCAAGATTTGAACCTACGTAACTTCGGCAAATGAGCTCCAAATGCCTTCAAAATTTGACAACAGAATTACCTTGTTGAGCTCTTCATCATGACTCATAAGGCTTCATTGTATCTTGGTGAGTTTTCTAGAAAACGAGTAATTTATGTGCTCAAACACACATCTTTCGTGACTTTTCAAGATTTGAACCTCCGTAACTTCGGCAAATGAGCTCCAAATACCTTCAAAATTTGACAACAGAATCACCTCGTGGAGCTCTTCATCATGACTCATAAGGCTTCATTGTATCTTGGTGAGTTTTCTAGAAAACGAGTAATTTATGTGCTCAAACACACATCTTTCGTGACTTTTCAAGATTTGAACCTACGTAACTTCGGCAAATGAGCTCCAAATACCTTCAAAATTTGACAACAGAATCACCTCGTGGAGCTCTTCATCATGACTCATAAGGCTTCATTGTATCTTGGTGAGTTTTCTAGAAAACGAGTAATTTATGTGTTCAAACACACATCTTTCGTGACTTTTCCAGATTTGAACCTCCGTAACATCGGCAAATGAGCTCCAAATACCTTCAATATTTAATAACAGAATAACCTCGTTGAGCTCTTCATCATGACTCATAAGGCTTCATTGTATCTTGGTGAGTTTTCTAGAAAACGAGTAATTTATGTGTTCAAACACACATCTTTCGTGACTTTTCAAGATTTGAACCTACGTAACTTCGGCAAATGAGCTCCAAATGCCTTCAAAATTTGACAACAGAATTACCTTGTTGAGCTCTTCATCATGACTCATAAGGCTTCATTCTGTCTTGGTGAGTTTTCGAGAAAACGAGTAATTTATGTGCTCAAACACACATCTTTCGTGACTTTTCCAGATTTGAACCTCCGTAACATCGGCAAATGAGCTCCAAATACCTTCAATATTTAATAACAGAATAACCTCGTTGAGCACTTCATCATGACTCATAAGGCTTCATTCTGTCTTGGTGAGTTTTCTAGAAAACAAGTAATTTATGTGCTCAAACACACAACTTTCGTGACTTTTCCAGCTTTGAACCTCCGTAACTTCGGCAAATGAGCTCCAAATACCTTCAATATTTAATAACAGAATAACCTCGTTGAGCACTTCATCATGACTCATAAGGCTTCATTCTGTCTTGGTGAGTTTTCGAGAAAACGAGTAATTTATGTGCTCAAACACACATCTTTCGTGACTTTTCCAGATTTGAACCTCCGTAACATCGGCAAATGAGCTCCAAATACCTTCAATATTTAATAACAGAATAACCTCGTTGAGCTCTTCATCATGACTCATAAGGCTTCATTCTGTCTTGGTGAGTTTTCTAGAAAACGAGTAATTTATGTGCTGAAACACACATCTTTCGTGACTTTTCAAGATTTGAACCTACGTAACTTCGGCAAATGAGCTCCAAATACCTTCAAAATTTGACAACAGAATAACCTCGTGGAACTCGTCATCATGACTCATAAGGCTTCATTCTGTCTTGGTGAGTTTTCTAGAAAACGAGTAGTTTATGTGCTCAAACACACATCTTTCGTGACTTTTCCAGCTTTGAACCTCGTAACTTCGGCAAATGAGCTCCAAATACCTTCAAAATTTGACAACAGAATCACCTCGTGAAGCTCTTCATCATGACTCATAAGGCTTCATTCTGTCTTGGTGAGTTTTCTAGAAAACGAGTAGTTTATGTGCTCAAACACACATCTTTCGTGACTTTTCAAGATTTGAACCTACGTAACTTCGGCAAATGAGCTCCAAATGCCTTCAAAATTTGACAACAGAATTACCTTGTTGAGCTCTTCATCATGACTCATAAGGCTTCATTGTATCTTGGTGAGTTTTCTAGAAAACGAGTAATTTATGTGCTCAAACACACATCTTTCGTGACTTTTCAAGATTTGAACCTCCGTAACTTCGGCAAATGAGCTCCAAATACCTTCAAAATTTGACAACAGAATCACCTCGTGGAGCTCTTCATCATGACTCATAAGGCTTCATTCTGTCTTGGTGAGTTTTCTAGAAAACGAGTAGTTTATGTGCTCAAACACACATCTTTCGTGACTTTTCAAGATTTGAACCTACGTAACTTCGGCAAATGAGCTCCAAATACCTTCAAAATTTGACAACAGAATCACCTCGTTGAGCTCTTCATCATGACTCATAAGGCTTCATTCTGTCTTGGTGAGTTTTCTAGAAAACGAGTAATTTATGTGCTCAAACACACATCTTTCGTGACTTTTCAAGATTTGAACCTCCGTAACTTCGTCAAATGAGCTCCAAATACCTTCAAAATTTGACAACAGAATAACCTCGTGGAGCTCGTCATCATGACTCATAAGGCTTCATTCTGTCTTGGTGAGTTTTCTAGAAAACGAGTAATTTATTTGCTCAAACACACATCTTTCGTGACTTTTCAAGATTTGAACCTCCGTAACTTCGGCAAATGAGCTCCAAATACCTTCAATATTTAATAACAGAATAACCTCGTTGAGCACTTCATCATGACTCATAAGGCTTCATTCTGTCTTGGTGAGTTTTCTAGAAAACGAGTAGTTTATGTGCTCAAACACACATCTTTCGTGACTTTTCAAGATTTGAACCTACGTAACTTCGGCAAATGAGCTCCAAATACCTTCAAAATTTGACAACAGAAACACCTCGTGGAGCTCTTCATCATGACTCATAAGGCTTCATTCTGTCTTGGTGAGTTTTCTAGAAAACGAGTAGTTTATGTGCTCAAACACACATCTTTCGTGACTTTTCAAGATTTGAACCTACGTAACTTCGGCAAATGAGCTCCAAATACCTTCAAAATTTGACAACAGAATCACCTCGTGGAGCTCTTCATCATGACTCATAAGGCTTCATTCTGTCTTGGTGAGTTTTCTAGAAAACGAGTAGTTTATGTGCTCAAACACACATCTTTCGTGACTTTTCAAGATTTGAACCTCGTAACTTCGGCAAATGAGCTCCAAATGCCTTCAAAATTTGACAACAGAATTACCTTGTTGAGCTCTTCATCATGACTCATAAGGCTTCATTGTATCTTGGTGAGTTTTCTAGAAAACGAGTAATTTATGTGCTCAAACACACATCTTTCGTGACTTTTCAAGATTTGAACCTCCGTAACTTCGTCAAATGAGCTCCAAATACCTTCAAAATTTGACAACAGAATAACCTCGTGGAGCTCGTCATCATGACTCATAAGGCTTCATTCTGTCTTGGTGAGTTTTCTAGAAAACGAGTAATTTATGTGCTCAAACACACATCTTTCGTGACTTTTCAAGATTTGAACCTCCGTAACTTCGGCAAATGAGCTCCAAATACCTTCAATATTTAATAACAGAATAACCTCGTTGAGCACTTCATCATGACTCATAAGGCTTCATTCTGTCTTGGTGAGTTTTCTAGAAAACGAGTAGTTTATGTGCTCAAACACACATCTTTCGTGACTTTTCAAGATTTGAACCTACGTAACTTCGGCAAATGAGCTCCAAATACCTTCAAAATTTGACAACAGAAACACCTCGTGGAGCTCTTCATCATGACTCATAAGGCTTCATTCTGTCTTGGTGAGTTTTCTAGAAAACGAGTAGTTTATGTGCTCAAACACACATCTTTCGTGACTTTTCAAGATTTGAACCTACGTAACTTCGGCAAATGAGCTCCAAATACCTTCAAAATTTGACAACAGAATCACCTCGTGGAGCTCTTCATCATGACTCATAAGGCTTCATTGTATCTTGGTGAGTTTTCTAGAAAACGAGTAATTTATGTGTTCAAACACACATCTTTCGTGACTTTTCAAGATTTGAACCTACGTAACTTCGGCAAATGAGCTCCAAATACCTTCAAAATTTGACAACAGAATAACCTCGTGGAGCTCTTCATCATGACTCATAAGGCTTCATTCTGTCTTGGTGAGTTTTCTAGAAAACGAGTAGTTTATGTGCTCAAACACACAACTTTCGTGACTTTTCCAGCTTTGAACCTCGTAACTTCGGCAAATGAGCTCCAAATGCCTTCAAAATTTGACAACAGAATTACCTTGTTGAGCTCTTCATCATGACTCATAAGGCTTCATTCTGTTTTGGTGAGTTTTCTAGAAAACGAGTAATTTATGTGCTCAAACACACATCTTTCCTGACGTTTCAAGATTTGAACCTACGTAACTTCGGCAAATGAGCTCCAAATACCTTCAAAACTTGACAACAGAATCACCTCGTGGAGCTCTTCATCATGACTCATAAGGCTTCATTCTGTCTTGGTGAGTTTTCTAGAAAACGAGTAGTTTATGTGCTCAAACACACATCTTTCGTGACTTTTCAAGATTTGAACCTACGTAACTTCGGCAAATGAGCTCCAAATACCTTCAAAATTTGACAACAGAATCACCTCGTTGAGCTCTTCATCATGACTCATAAGGCTTCATTCTGTCTTGGTGAGTTTTCTAGAAAACGAGTAATTTATGTGCTCAAACACACATCTTTCGTGACTTTTCAAGATTTGAACCTCCGTAACTTCGGCAAATGAGCTCCAAATACCTTCAATATTTAATAACAGAATAACCTCGTTGAGCACTTCATCATGACTCATAAGGCTTCATTCTGTCTTGGTGATTTTTCTAGAAAACGAGTAATTTATGTGCTCAAACACACAACTTTCGTGACTTTTCCAGCTTTGAACCTCCGTAACTTCGGCAAATGAGCGCCAAATACCTTCAATATTTAATAACAGAATAACCTCGTTGAGCACTTCATCATGACTCATAAGGCTTCATTCTGTCTTGGTGAGTTTTCTAGAAAACGAGTAATTTATGTGCTCAAACACACATCTTTCGTGACTTTTCAAGATTTGAACCTCCGTAACTTCGGCAAATGAGCTCCAAATACCTTCAAAATTTGACCACAGAATAACCTCGTGGAGCTCGTCATCATGACTCATAAGGCTTCATTCTGTCTTGGTGAGTTTTCTAGAAAACGAGTAATTTATGTGCTCAAACACACATCTTTCGTGACTTTTCAAGATTTGAACCTCCGTAACTTCGGCAAATGAGCTCCAAATACCTTCAATATTTAATAACAGAATAACCTCGTTGAGCTCTTCATCATGACTCATAAGGCTTCATTCTGTCTTGGTGAGTTTTCTAGAAAACGAGTAATTTATGTGCTGAAACACACATCTTTCGTGACTTTTCAAGATTTGAACCTACGTAACTTCGGCAAATGAGCTCCAAATACCTTCAAAATTTGACAACAGAATAACCTCGTGGAACTCGTCATCATGACTCATAAGGCTTCATTGTATCTTGGTGAGTTTTCTAGAAAACGAGTAATTTATGTGTTCAAACACACATCTTTCGTGACTTTTCAAGATTTGAACCTACGTAACTTCGGCAAATGAGCTCCAAATACCTTCAAAATTTGACAACAGAATAACCGCGTGGAGCTCTTCATCATGACTCATAAGGCTTCATTCTGTCTTGGTGAGTTTTCTAGAAAACGAGTAATTTATGTGCTCAAACACACATCTTTCGTGACTTTTCAAGATTTGAACCTCCGTAACTTCGGCAAATGAGCTCCAAATACCTTCAATATTTAATAACAGAATAACCTCGTTGAGCACTTCATCATGACTCATAAGGCTTCATTCTGTCTTGGTGAGTTTTCGAGAAAACGAGTAATTTATGTGCTCAAACACACATCTTTCGTGACTTTTCAAGATTTGAACCTCCGTAACTTCGGCAAATGAGCTCCAAATACCTTCAATATTTAATAACAGAATAACCTCGTTGAGCACTTCATCATGACTCATAAGGCTTCATTCTGTCTTGGTGAGTTTTCGAGAAAACGAGTAATTTATGTGCTCAAACACACATCTTTCGTGACTTTTCAAGATTTGAACCTCCGTAACTTCGGCAAATGAGCTCCAAATACCTTCAAAATTTGACAACAGAATCACCTCGTGGAGCTCTTCATCATGACTCATAAGGCTTCATTCTGTCTTGGTGAGTTTTCTAGAAAACGAGTAATTTATGTGCTCAAACACACATCTTTCGTGACTTTTCAAGATTTGAACCTCCGTAACTTCGTCAAATGAGCTCCAAATACCTTCAAAATTTGACAACAGAATAACCTCGTGGAGCTCGTCATCATGACTCATAAGGCTTCATTCTGTCTTGGTGAGTTTTCTAGAAAACGAGTAGTTTATGTGCTCAAACACACATCTTTCGTGACTTTTCAAGATTTGAACCTACGTAACTTCGGCAAATGAGCTCCAAATACCTTCAAAATTTGACAACAGAATCACCTCGTTGAGCTCTTCATCATGACTCATAAGGCTTCATTCTGTCTTGGTGAGTTTTCTAGAAAACGAGTAATTTATGTGCTCAAACACACATCTTTCGTGACTTTTCAAGATTTGAACCTCCGTAACTTCGTCAAATGAGCTCCAAATACCTTCAAAATTTGACAACAGAATAACCTCGTGGAGCTCGTCATCATGACTCATAAGGCTTCATTCTGTCTTGGTGAGTTTTCTAGAAAACGAGTAGTTTATGTGCTCAAACACACATCTTTCGTGACTTTTCAAGATTTGAACCTACGTAACTTCGGCAAATGAGCTCCAAATACCTTCAAAACTTGACAACAGAATCACCTCGTGGAGCTCTTCATCATGACTCATAAGGCTTCATTCTGTCTTGGTGAGTTTTCTAGAAAACGAGTAGTTTATGTGCTCAAACACACATCTTTCGTGACTTTTCAAGATTTGAACCTACGTAACTTCGGCAAATGAGCTCCAAATACCTTCAAAACTTGACAACAGAATCACCTCGTGGAGCTCTTCATCATGACTCATAAGGCTTCATTCTGTCATGGTGAGTTTTCTAGAGAACGTCTAATTTATGTGCTCAAACACACAACTTTCGTGACTTTTCCAGCTTTGAACCTCGTAACTTCGGCAAATGAGCTCCAAATACCTTCAAAATTTGACAACAGAATAACCTCGTGGAGCTCGTCATCATGACTCATAAGGCTTCATTCTGTCTTGGTGAGTTTTCTAGAAAACGAGTAATTTATGTGCTCAAACACACATCTTTCGTGACTTTTCAAGATTTGAACCTACGTAACTTCGGCAAATGAGCTCCAAATACCTTCAAAATTTGACAACAGAAACACCTCGTGGAGCTCTTCATCATGACTCATAAGGCTTCATTCTGTCTTGGTGAGTTTTCTAGAAAACGAGTAGTTTATGTGCTCAAACACACAACTTTCGTGACTTTTCCAGCTTTGAACCTCGTAACTTCGGCAAATGAGCTCCAAATGCCTTCAAAATTTGACAACAGAATTACCTTGTTGAGCTCTTCATCATGACTCATAAGGCTTCATTCTGTCTTGGTGAGTTTTCTAGAAAACGAGTAATTTATGTGCTCAAACACACATCTTTCCTGACGTTTCAAGATTTGAACCTACGTAACTTCGGCAAATGAGCTCCAAATACCTTCAAAACTTGACAACAGAATCACCTCGTGGAGCTCTTCATCATGACTCATAAGGCTTCATTCTGTCATGGTGAGTTTTCTAGAGAACGTCTAATTTATGTGCTCAAACACACAACTTTCGTGACTTTTCCAGCTTTGAACCTCGTAACTTCGGCAAATGAGCTCCAAATACCTTCAAAATTTGACAACAGAATAACCTCGTGGAGCTCGTCATCATGACTCATAAGGCTTCATTCTGTCTTGGTGAGTTTTCTAGAAAACGAGTAATTTATGTGCTCAAACACACATCTTTCGTGACTTTTCAAGATTTGAACCTACGTAACTTCGGCAAATGAGCTCCAAATACCTTCAAAATTTGACAACAGAATCACCTCGTGAAGCTCTTCATCATGACTCATAAGGCTTCATTGTATCTTGGTGAGTTTTCTAGAAAACGAGTAATTTATGTGCTCAAACACACATCTTTCGTGACTTTTCAAGATTTGAACCTACGTAACTTCGGCAAATGAGCTCCAAATACCTTCAAAATTTGACAACAGAATCACCTCGTGGAGCTCTTCATCATGACTCATAAGGCTTCATTGTATCTTGGTGAGTTTTCTAGAAAACGAGTAATTTATGTGTTCAAACACACATCTTTCGTGACTTTTCAAGATTTGAACCTACGTAACTTCGGCAAATGAGCTCCAAATACCTTCAAAATTTGACAACAGAAACACCTCGTGGAGCTCTTCATCATGACTCATAAGGCTTCATTCTGTCTTGGTGAGTTTTCTAGAAAACGAGTAGTTTATGTGCTCAAACACACATCTTTCGTGACTTTTCAAGATTTGAACCTACGTAACTTCGGCAAATGAGCTCCAAATACCTTCAAAATTTGACAACAGAATCACCTCGTGGAGCTCTTCATCATGACTCATAAGGCTTCATTCTGTCTTGGTGAGTTTTCTAGAAAACGAGTAGTTTATGTGCTCAAACACACATCTTTCGTGACTTTTCAAGATTTGAACCTACGTAACTTCGGCAAATGAGCTCCAAATGCCTTCAAAATTTGACAACAGAATCACCTCGTGGAGCTCTTCATCATGACTCATAAGGCTTCATTGTATCTTGGTGAGTTTTCTAGAAAACGAGTAATTTATGTGCTCAAACACACATCTTTCGTGACTTTTCAAGATTTGAACCCACGTAACTTCGGCAAATGAGCTCCAAATGCCTTCAAAATTTGACAACAGAATTACCTTGTTGAGCTCTTCATCATGACTCATAAGGCTTCATTGTATCTTGGTGAGTTTTCTAGAAAACGAGTAATTTATGTGTTCAAACACACATCTTTCGTGACTTTTCAAGATTTGAACCTACGTAACTTCGGCAAATGAGCTCCAAATACCTTCAAAATTTGACAACAGAATAACCGCGTGGAGCTCTTCATCATGACTCATAAGGCTTCATTCTGTCTTGGTGAGTTTTCTAGAAAACGAGTAATTTATGTGCTCAAACACACATCTTTCGTGACTTTTCAAGATTTGAACCTACGTAACTTCGGCAAATGAGCTCCAAATGCCTTCAAAATTTGACAACAGAATCACCTCGTGGAGCTCTTCATCATGACTCATAAGGCTTCATTGTATCTTGGTGAGTTTTCTAGAAAACGAGTAATTTATGTGCTCAAACACACATCTTTCGTGACTTTTCAAGATTTGAACCTACGTAACTTCGGCAAATGAGCTCCAAATACCTTCAAAATTTGACAACAGAATCACCTCGTGGAGCTCTTCATCATGACTCATAAGGCTTCATTGTATCTTGGTGAGTTTTCTAGAAAACGAGTAATTTATGTGTTCAAACACACATCTTTCGTGACTTTTCAAGATTTGAACCTACGTAACTTCGGCAAATGAGCTCCAAATACCTTCAAAATTTGACAACAGAATAACCGCGTGGAGCTCTTCATCATGACTCATAAGGCTTCATTCTGTCTTGGTGAGTTTTCTAGAAAACGAGTAATTTATGTGCTCAAACACACATCTTTCGTGACTTTTCAAGATTTGAACCTCCGTAACTTCGGCAAATGAGCTCCAAATACCTTCAATATTTAATAACAGAATAACCTCGTTGAGCACTTCATCATGACTCATAAGGCTTCATTCTGTCTTGGTGAGTTTTCGAGAAAACGAGTAATTTATGTGCTCAAACACACATCTTTCGTGACTTTTCAAGATTTGAACCTCCGTAACTTCGGCAAATGAGCTCCAAATACCTTCAATATTTAATAACAGAATAACCTCGTTGAGCACTTCATCATGACTCATAAGGCTTCATTCTGTCTTGGTGAGTTTTCGAGAAAACGAGTAATTTATGTGTTCAAACACACATCTTTCGTGACTTTTCAAGATTTGAACCTACGTAACTTCGGCAAATGAGCTCCAAATACCTTCAAAATTTGACAACAGAATAACCGCGTGGAGCTCTTCATCATGACTCATAAGGCTTCATTCTGTCTTGGTGAGTTTTCTAGAAAACGAGTAATTTATGTGCTCAAACACACATCTTTCGTGACTTTTCAAGATTTGAACCTCCGTAACTTCGGCAAATGAGCTCCAAATACCTTCAATATTTAATAACAGAATAACCTCGTTGAGCACTTCATCATGACTCATAAGGCTTCATTCTGTCTTGGTGAGTTTTCTAGAAAACAAGTAATTTATGTGCTCAAACACACAACTTTCGTGACTTTTCCAGCTTTGAACCTCCGTAACTTCGGCAAATGAGCTCCAAATACCTTCAATATTTAATAACAGAATAACCTCGTTGAGCACTTCATCATGACTCATAAGGCTTCATTCTGTCTTGGTGAGTTTTCGAGAAAACGAGTAATTTATGTGCTCAAACACACATCTTTCGTGACTTTTCCAGATTTGAACCTCCGTAACATCGGCAAATGAGCTCCAAATACCTTCAATATTTAATAACAGAATAACCTCGTTGAGCTCTTCATCATGACTCATAAGGCTTCATTCTGTCTTGGTGAGTTTTCTAGAAAACGAGTAATTTATGTGCTGAAACACACATCTTTCGTGACTTTTCAAGATTTGAACCTACGTAACTTCGGCAAATGAGCTCCAAATACCTTCAAAATTTGACAACAGAATCACCTCGTGGAGCTCTTCATCATGACTCATAAGGCTTCATTGTATCTTGGTGAGTTTTCTAGAAAACGAGTAATTTATGTGTTCAAACACACATCTTTCGTGACTTTTCAAGATTTGAACCTACGTAACTTCGGCAAATGAGCTCCAAATACCTTCAAAATTTGACAACAGAATAACCGCGTGGAGCTCTTCATCATGACTCATAAGGCTTCATTCTGTCTTGGTGAGTTTTCTAGAAAACGAGTAATTTATGTGCTCAAACACACATCTTTCGTGACTTTTCAAGATTTGAACCTCCGTAACTTCGGCAAATGAGCTCCAAATACCTTCAATATTTAATAACAGAATAACCTCGTTGAGCACTTCATCATGACTCATAAGGCTTCATTCTGTCTTGGTGAGTTTTCGAGAAAACGAGTAATTTATGTGCTCAAACACACATCTTTCGTGACTTTTCAAGATTTGAACCTCCGTAACTTCGGCAAATGAGCTCCAAATACCTTCAATATTTAATAACAGAATAACCTCGTTGAGCACTTCATCATGACTCATAAGGCTTCATTCTGTCTTGGTGAGTTTTCGAGAAAACGAGTAATTTATGTGCTCAAACACACATCTTTCGTGACTTTTCAAGATTTGAACCTCCGTAACTTCGGCAAATGAGCTCCAAATACCTTCAAAATTTGACAACAGAATCACCTCGTGGACCTCTTCATCATGACTCATAAGGCTTCATTGTATCTTGGTGAGTTTTCTAGAAAACGAGTAATTTATGTGCTCAAACACACATCTTTCGTGACTTTTCAAGATTTGAACCTACGTAACTTCGGCAAATGAGCTCCAAATACCTTCAAAATTTGACAACAGAATCACCTCGTGGAGCTCTTCATCATGACTCATAAGGCTTCATTGTATCTTGGTGAGTTTTCTAGAAAACGAGTAATTTATGTGTTCAAACACACATCTTTCGTGACTTTTCAAGATTTGAACCTACGTAACTTCGGCAAATGAACTCCAAATACCTTCAAAATTTGACAACAGAATAACCGCGTGGAGCTCTTCATCATGACTCATAAGGCTTCATTCTGTCTTGGTGAGTTTTCTAGAAAACGAGTAATTTATGTGCTCAAACACACATCTTTCGTGACTTTTCAAGATTTGAACCTCCGTAACTTCGGCAAATGAGCTCCAAATACCTTCAATATTTAATAACAGAATAACCTCGTTGAGCACTTCATCATGACTCATAAGGCTTCATTCTGTCTTGGTGAGTTTTCTAGAAAACAAGTAATTTATGTGCTCAAACACACAACTTTCGTGACTTTTCCAGCTTTGAACCTCCGTAACTTCGGCAAATGAGCTCCAAATACCTTCAATATTTAATAACAGAATAACCTCGTTGAGCACTTCATCATGACTCATAAGGCTTCATTCTGTCTTGGTGAGTTTTCGAGAAAACGAGTAATTTATGTGCTCAAACACACATCTTTCGTGACTTTTCCAGATTTGAACCTCCGTAACATCGGCAAATGAGCTCCAAATACCTTCAATATTTAATAACAGAATAACCTCGTTGAGCTCTTCATCATGACTCATAAGGCTTCATTCTGTCTTGGTGAGTTTTCTAGAAAACGAGTAATTTATGTGCTGAAACACACATCTTTCGTGACTTTTCAAGATTTGAACCTACGTAACTTCGGCAAATGAGCTCCAAATACCTTCAAAATTTGACAACAGAATAACCTCGTGGAACTCGTCATCATGACTCATAAGGCTTCATTGTATCTTGGTGAATTTTCTAGAAAACGAGTAATTTATGTGCTCAAACACACAACTTTCGTGACTTTTCCAGCTTTGAACCTCGTAACTTCGGCAAATGAGCTCCAAATACCTTCAAAATTTGACAACAGAATCACCTCGTGGAGCTCTTCATCATGACTCATAAGGCTTCATTCTGTCTTGGTGAGTTTTCTAGAAAACGAGTAGTTTATGTGCTCAAACACACATCTTTCGTGACTTTTCAAGATTTGAACCTACGTAACTTCGGCAAATGAGCTCCAAATGCCTTCAAAATTTGACAACAGAATCACCTCGTGGAGCTCTTCATCATGACTCATAAGGCTTCATTGTATCTTGGTGAGTTTTCTAGAAAACGAGTAATTTATGTGCTCAAACACACATCTTTCGTGACTTTTCAAGATTTGAACCCACGTAACTTCGGCAAATGAGCTCCAAATGCCTTCAAAATTTGACAACAGAATTACCTTGTTGAGCTCTTCATCATGACTCATAAGGCTTCATTGTATCTTGGTGAGTTTTCTAGAAAACGAGTAATTTATGTGCTCAAACACACATCTTTCGTGACTTTTCAAGATTTGAACCTACGTAACTTCGGCAAATGAGCTCCAAATACCTTCAAAATTTGACAACAGAATCACCTCGTGGAGCTCTTCATCATGACTCATAAGGCTTCATTGTATCTTGGTGAGTTTTCTAGAAAACGAGTAATTTATGTGTTCAAACACACATCTTTCGTGACTTTTCAAGATTTGAACCTACGTAACTTCGGCAAATGAGCTCCAAATACCTTCAAAATTTGACAACAGAATAACCGCGTGGAGCTCTTCATCATGACTCATAAGGCTTCATTCTGTCTTGGTGAGTTTTCTAGAAAACGAGTAATTTATGTGCTCAAACACA
Organism: Euwallacea fornicatus; assembly: GCF_040115645.1. NCBI lineage: Eukaryota > Metazoa > Arthropoda > Insecta > Coleoptera > Curculionidae > Euwallacea > Euwallacea fornicatus. Next base: position 34,266 of record NW_027096052.1, on the reverse strand, counting down.
CATCTTTCGTGACTTTTCAAGATTTGAACCTCCGTAACTTCGGCAAATGAGCTCCAAATACCTTCAATATTTAATAACAGAATAACCTCGTTGAGCACTTCATCATGACTCATAAGGCTTCATTCTGTCTTGGTGAGTTTTCGAGAAAACGAGTAATTTATGTGCTCAAACACACATCTTTCGTGACTTTTCAAGATTTGAACCTCCGTAACTTCGGCAAATGAGCTCCAAATACCTTCAATATTTAATAACAGAATAACCTCGTTGAGCACTTCATCATGACTCATAAGGCTTCATTCTGTCTTGGTGAGTTTTCGAGAAAACGAGTAATTTATGTGCTCAAACACACATCTTTCGTGACTTTTCAAGATTTGAACCTCCGTAACTTCGGCAAATGAGCTCCAAATACCTTCAAAATTTGACAACAGAATCACCTCGTGGACCTCTTCATCATGACTCATAAGGCTTCATTGTATCTTGGTGAGTTTTCTAGAAAACGAGTAATTTATGTGCTCAAACACACATCTTTCGTGACTTTTCAAGATTTGAACCTACGTAACTTCGGCAAATGAGCTCCAAATACCTTCAAAATTTGACAACAGAATCACCTCGTGGAGCTCTTCATCATGACTCATAAGGCTTCATTGTATCTTGGTGAGTTTTCTAGAAAACGAGTAATTTATGTGTTCAAACACACATCTTTCGTGACTTTTCAAGATTTGAACCTACGTAACTTCGGCAAATGAACTCCAAATACCTTCAAAATTTGACAACAGAATAACCGCGTGGAGCTCTTCATCATGACTCATAAGGCTTCATTCTGTCTTGGTGAGTTTTCTAGAAAACGAGTAATTTATGTGCTCAAACACACATCTTTCGTGACTTTTCAAGATTTGAACCTCCGTAACTTCGGCAAATGAGCTCCAAATACCTTCAATATTTAATAACAGAATAACCTCGTTGAGCACTTCATCATGACTCATAAGGCTTCATTCTGTCTTGGTGAGTTTTCTAGAAAACAAGTAATTTATGTGCTCAAACACACAACTTTCGTGACTTTTCCAGCTTTGAACCTCCGTAACTTCGGCAAATGAGCTCCAAATACCTTCAATATTTAATAACAGAATAACCTCGTTGAGCACTTCATCATGACTCATAAGGCTTCATTCTGTCTTGGTGAGTTTTCGAGAAAACGAGTAATTTATGTGCTCAAACACACATCTTTCGTGACTTTTCCAGATTTGAACCTCCGTAACATCGGCAAATGAGCTCCAAATACCTTCAATATTTAATAACAGAATAACCTCGTTGAGCTCTTCATCATGACTCATAAGGCTTCATTCTGTCTTGGTGAGTTTTCTAGAAAACGAGTAATTTATGTGCTGAAACACACATCTTTCGTGACTTTTCAAGATTTGAACCTACGTAACTTCGGCAAATGAGCTCCAAATACCTTCAAAATTTGACAACAGAATCACCTCGTGGAGCTCTTCATCATGACTCATAAGGCTTCATTGTATCTTGGTGAGTTTTCTAGAAAACGAGTAATTTATGTGTTCAAACACACATCTTTCGTGACTTTTCAAGATTTGAACCTACGTAACTTCGGCAAATGAGCTCCAAATACCTTCAAAATTTGACAACAGAATAACCGCGTGGAGCTCTTCATCATGACTCATAAGGCTTCATTCTGTCTTGGTGAGTTTTCTAGAAAACGAGTAATTTATGTGCTCAAACACACATCTTTCGTGACTTTTCAAGATTTGAACCTCCGTAACTTCGGCAAATGAGCTCCAAATACCTTCAATATTTAATAACAGAATAACCTCGTTGAGCACTTCATCATGACTCATAAGGCTTCATTCTGTCTTGGTGAGTTTTCGAGAAAACGAGTAATTTATGTGCTCAAACACACATCTTTCGTGACTTTTCAAGATTTGAACCTCCGTAACTTCGGCAAATGAGCTCCAAATACCTTCAATATTTAATAACAGAATAACCTCGTTGAGCACTTCATCATGACTCATAAGGCTTCATTCTGTCTTGGTGAGTTTTCGAGAAAACGAGTAATTTATGTGCTCAAACACACATCTTTCGTGACTTTTCAAGATTTGAACCTCCGTAACTTCGGCAAATGAGCTCCAAATACCTTCAAAATTTGACAACAGAATCACCTCGTGGACCTCTTCATCATGACTCATAAGGCTTCATTGTATCTTGGTGAGTTTTCTAGAAAACGAGTAATTTATGTGCTCAAACACACATCTTTCGTGACTTTTCAAGATTTGAACCTACGTAACTTCGGCAAATGAGCTCCAAATACCTTCAAAATTTGACAACAGAATCACCTCGTGGAGCTCTTCATCATGACTCATAAGGCTTCATTGTATCTTGGTGAGTTTTCTAGAAAACGAGTAATTTATGTGTTCAAACACACATCTTTCGTGACTTTTCAAGATTTGAACCTACGTAACTTCGGCAAATGAACTCCAAATACCTTCAAAATTTGACAACAGAATAACCGCGTGGAGCTCTTCATCATGACTCATAAGGCTTCATTCTGTCTTGGTGAGTTTTCTAGAAAACGAGTAATTTATGTGCTCAAACACACATCTTTCGTGACTTTTCAAGATTTGAACCTCCGTAACTTCGGCAAATGAGCTCCAAATACCTTCAATATTTAATAACAGAATAACCTCGTTGAGCACTTCATCATGACTCATAAGGCTTCATTCTGTCTTGGTGAGTTTTCTAGAAAACAAGTAATTTATGTGCTCAAACACACAACTTTCGTGACTTTTCCAGCTTTGAACCTCCGTAACTTCGGCAAATGAGCTCCAAATACCTTCAATATTTAATAACAGAATAACCTCGTTGAGCACTTCATCATGACTCATAAGGCTTCATTCTGTCTTGGTGAGTTTTCTAGAAAACGAGTAATTTATGTGCTGAAACACACATCTTTCGTGACTTTTCAAGATTTGAACCTACGTAACTTCGGCAAATGAGCTCCAAATACCTTCAAAATTTGACAACAGAATAACCTCGTGGAACTCGTCATCATGACTCATAAGGCTTCATTGTATCTTGGTGAATTTTCTAGAAAACGAGTAATTTATGTGCTCAAACACACAACTTTCGTGACTTTTCCAGCTTTGAACCTCGTAACTTCGGCAAATGAGCTCCAAATACCTTCAAAATTTGACAACAGAATCACCTCGTGGAGCTCTTCATCATGACTCATAAGGCTTCATTCTGTCTTGGTGAGTTTTCTAGAAAACGAGTAGTTTATGTGCTCAAACACACATCTTTCGTGACTTTTCAAGATTTGAACCTACGTAACTTCGGCAAATGAGCTCCAAATGCCTTCAAAATTTGACAACAGAATTACCTTGTTGAGCTCTTCATCATGACTCATAAGGCTTCATTGTATCTTGGTGAGTTTTCTAGAAAACGAGTAATTTATGTGCTCAAACACACATCTTTCGTGACTTTTCAAGATTTGAACCTCCGTAACTTCGGCAAATGAGCTCCAAATACCTTCAAAATTTGACAACAGAATCACCTCGTGGAGCTCTTCATCATGACTCATAAGGCTTCATTCTGTCTTGGTGAGTTTTCTAGAAAACGAGTAGTTTATGTGCTCAAACACACATCTTTCGTGACTTTTCAAGATTTGAACCTACGTAACTTCGGCAAATGAGCTCCAAATACCTTCAAAATTTGACAACAGAATCACCTCGTTGAGCTCTTCATCATGACTCATAAGGCTTCATTCTGTCTTGGTGAGTTTTCTAGAAAACGAGTAATTTATGTGCTCAAACACACATCTTTCGTGACTTTTCAAGATTTGAACCTCCGTAACTTCGTCAAATGAGCTCCAAATACCTTCAAAATTTGACAACAGAATAACCTCGTGGAGCTCGTCATCATGACTCATAAGGCTTCATTCTGTCTTGGTGAGTTTTCTAGAAAACGAGTAATTTATTTGCTCAAACACACATCTTTCGTGACTTTTCAAGATTTGAACCTCCGTAACTTCGGCAAATGAGCTCCAAATACCTTCAATATTTAATAACAGAATAACCTCGTTGAGCACTTCATCATGACTCATAAGGCTTCATTCTGTCTTGGTGAGTTTTCTAGAAAACGAGTAGTTTATGTGCTCAAACACACATCTTTCGTGACTTTTCAAGATTTGAACCTACGTAACTTCGGCAAATGAGCTCCAAATACCTTCAAAATTTGACAACAGAATAACCTCGTGGAGCTCGTCATCATGACTCATAAGGCTTCATTCTGTCTTGGTGAGTTTTCTAGAAAACGAGTAATTTATTTGCTCAAACACACATCTTTCGTGACTTTTCAAGATTTGAACCTCCGTAACTTCGGCAAATGAGCTCCAAATACCTTCAATATTTAATAACAGAATAACCTCGTTGAGCACTTCATCATGACTCATAAGGCTTCATTCTGTCTTGGTGAGTTTTCGAGAAAACGAGTAATTTATGTGCTCAAACACACATCTTTCGTGACTTTTCCAGATTTGAACCTCCGTAACATCGGCAAATGAGCTCCAAATACCTTCAATATTTAATAACAGAATAACCTCGTTGAGCTCTTCATCATGACTCATAAGGCTTCATTCTGTCTTGGTGAGTTTTCTAGAAAACGAGTAATTTATGTGCTGAAACACACATCTTTCGTGACTTTTCAAGATTTGAACCTACGTAACTTCGGCAAATGAGCTCCAAATACCTTCAAAATTTGACAACAGAATAACCTCGTGGAACTCGTCATCATGACTCATAAGGCTTCATTGTATCTTGGTGAATTTTCTAGAAAACGAGTAATTTATGTGCTCAAACACACAACTTTCGTGACTTTTCCAGCTTTGAACCTCGTAACTTCGGCAAATGAGCTCCAAATACCTTCAAAATTTGACAACAGAATCACCTCGTGGAGCTCTTCATCATGACTCATAAGGCTTCATTCTGTCTTGGTGAGTTTTCTAGAAAACGAGTAGTTTATGTGCTCAAACACACATCTTTCGTGACTTTTCAAGATTTGAACCTACGTAACTTCGGCAAATGAGCTCCAAATGCCTTCAAAATTTGACAACAGAATTACCTTGTTGAGCTCTTCATCATGACTCATAAGGCTTCATTGTATCTTGGTGAGTTTTCTAGAAAACGAGTAATTTATGTGCTCAAACACACATCTTTCGTGACTTTTCAAGATTTGAACCTCCGTAACTTCGGCAAATGAGCTCCAAATACCTTCAAAATTTGACAACAGAATCACCTCGTGGAGCTCTTCATCATGACTCATAAGGCTTCATTCTGTCTTGGTGAGTTTTCTAGAAAACGAGTAGTTTATGTGCTCAAACACACATCTTTCGTGACTTTTCAAGATTTGAACCTACGTAACTTCGGCAAATGAGCTCCAAATACCTTCAAAATTTGACAACAGAATCACCTCGTTGAGCTCTTCATCATGACTCATAAGGCTTCATTCTGTCTTGGTGAGTTTTCTAGAAAACGAGTAATTTATGTGCTCAAACACACATCTTTCGTGACTTTTCAAGATTTGAACCTACGTAACTTCGGCAAATGAGCTCCAAATACCTTCAAAATTTGACAACAGAATCACCTCGTGAAGCTCTTCATCATGACTCATAAGGCTTCATTGTATCTTGGTGAGTTTTCTAGAAAACGAGTAATTTATGTGCTCAAACACACATCTTTCGTGACTTTTCAAGATTTGAACCTACGTAACTTCGGCAAATGAGCTCCAAATACCTTCAAAATTTGACAACAGAATCACCTCGTGGAGCTCTTCATCATGACTCATAAGGCTTCATTGTATCTTGGTGAGTTTTCTAGAAAACGAGTAATTTATGTGTTCAAACACACATCTTTCGTGACTTTTCAAGATTTGAACCTACGTAACTTCGGCAAATGAGCTCCAAATACCTTCAAAATTTGACAACAGAAACACCTCGTGGAGCTCTTCATCATGACTCATAAGGCTTCATTCTGTCTTGGTGAGTTTTCTAGAAAACGAGTAGTTTATGTGCTCAAACACACATCTTTCGTGACTTTTCAAGATTTGAACCTACGTAACTTCGGCAAATGAGCTCCAAATACCTTCAAAATTTGACAACAGAATCACCTCGTGGAGCTCTTCATCATGACTCATAAGGCTTCATTGTATCTTGGTGAGTTTTCTAGAAAACGAGTAATTTATGTGCTCAAACACACATCTTTCGTGACTTTTCAAGATTTGAACCCACGTAACTTCGGCAAATGAGCTCCAAATGCCTTCAAAATTTGACAACAGAATTACCTTGTTGAGCTCTTCATCATGACTCATAAGGCTTCATTGTATCTTGGTGAGTTTTCTAGAAAACGAGTAATTTATGTGCTCAAACACACATCTTTCGTGACTTTTCAAGATTTGAACCTACGTAACTTCGGCAAATGAGCTCCAAATACCTTCAAAATTTGACAACAGAATCACCTCGTGGAGCTCTTCATCATGACTCATAAGGCTTCATTGTATCTTGGTGAGTTTTCTAGAAAACGAGTAATTTATGTGTTCAAACACACATCTTTCGTGACTTTTCAAGATTTGAACCTACGTAACTTCGGCAAATGAGCTCCAAATACCTTCAAAATTTGACAACAGAATAACCGCGTGGAGCTCTTCATCATGACTCATAAGGCTTCATTCTGTCTTGGTGAGTTTTCTAGAAAACGAGTAATTTATGTGCTCAAACACACATCTTTCGTGACTTTTCAAGATTTGAACCTCCGTAACTTCGGCAAATGAGCTCCAAATACCTTCAATATTTAATAACAGAATAACCTCGTTGAGCACTTCATCATGACTCATAAGGCTTCATTCTGTCTTGGTGAGTTTTCGAGAAAACGAGTAATTTATGTGCTCAAACACACATCTTTCGTGACTTTTCAAGATTTGAACCTCCGTAACTTCGGCAAATGAGCTCCAAATACCTTCAATATTTAATAACAGAATAACCTCGTTGAGCACTTCATCATGACTCATAAGGCTTCATTCTGTCTTGGTGAGTTTTCGAGAAAACGAGTAATTTATGTGCTCAAACACACATCTTTCGTGACTTTTCAAGATTTGAACCTCCGTAACTTCGGCAAATGAGCTCCAAATACCTTCAAAATTTGACAACAGAATCACCTCGTGGACCTCTTCATCATGACTCATAAGGCTTCATTGTATCTTGGTGAGTTTTCTAGAAAACGAGTAATTTATGTGCTCAAACACACATCTTTCGTGACTTTTCAAGATTTGAACCTACGTAACTTCGGCAAATGAGCTCCAAATACCTTCAAAATTTGACAACAGAATCACCTCGTGGAGCTCTTCATCATGACTCATAAGGCTTCATTGTATCTTGGTGAGTTTTCTAGAAAACGAGTAATTTATGTGTTCAAACACACATCTTTCGTGACTTTTCAAGATTTGAACCTACGTAACTTCGGCAAATGAACTCCAAATACCTTCAAAATTTGACAACAGAATAACCGCGTGGAGCTCTTCATCATGACTCATAAGGCTTCATTCTGTCTTGGTGAGTTTTCTAGAAAACGAGTAATTTATGTGCTCAAACACACATCTTTCGTGACTTTTCAAGATTTGAACCTCCGTAACTTCGGCAAATGAGCTCCAAATACCTTCAATATTTAATAACAGAATAACCTCGTTGAGCACTTCATCATGACTCATAAGGCTTCATTCTGTCTTGGTGAGTTTTCTAGAAAACAAGTAATTTATGTGCTCAAACACACAACTTTCGTGACTTTTCCAGCTTTGAACCTCCGTAACTTCGGCAAATGAGCTCCAAATACCTTCAATATTTAATAACAGAATAACCTCGTTGAGCACTTCATCATGACTCATAAGGCTTCATTCTGTCTTGGTGAGTTTTCGAGAAAACGAGTAATTTATGTGCTCAAACACACATCTTTCGTGACTTTTCCAGATTTGAACCTCCGTAACATCGGCAAATGAGCTCCAAATACCTTCAATATTTAATAACAGAATAACCTCGTTGAGCTCTTCATCATGACTCATAAGGCTTCATTCTGTCTTGGTGAGTTTTCTAGAAAACGAGTAATTTATGTGCTGAAACACACATCTTTCGTGACTTTTCAAGATTTGAACCTACGTAACTTCGGCAAATGAGCTCCAAATACCTTCAAAATTTGACAACAGAATAACCTCGTGGAACTCGTCATCATGACTCATAAGGCTTCATTGTATCTTGGTGAATTTTCTAGAAAACGAGTAATTTATGTGCTCAAACACACAACTTTCGTGACTTTTCCAGCTTTGAACCTCGTAACTTCGGCAAATGAGCTCCAAATACCTTCAAAATTTGACAACAGAATCACCTCGTGGAGCTCTTCATCATGACTCATAAGGCTTCATTCTGTCTTGGTGAGTTTTCTAGAAAACGAGTAGTTTATGTGCTCAAACACACATCTTTCGTGACTTTTCAAGATTTGAACCTACGTAACTTCGGCAAATGAGCTCCAAATGCCTTCAAAATTTGACAACAGAATTACCTTGTTGAGCTCTTCATCATGACTCATAAGGCTTCATTGTATCTTGGTGAGTTTTCTAGAAAACGAGTAATTTATGTGCTCAAACACACATCTTTCGTGACTTTTCAAGATTTGAACCTCCGTAACTTCGGCAAATGAGCTCCAAATACCTTCAAAATTTGACAACAGAATCACCTCGTGGAGCTCTTCATCATGACTCATAAGGCTTCATTCTGTCTTGGTGAGTTTTCTAGAAAACGAGTAGTTTATGTGCTCAAACACACATCTTTCGTGACTTTTCAAGATTTGAACCTACGTAACTTCGGCAAATGAGCTCCAAATACCTTCAAAATTTGACAACAGAATCACCTCGTTGAGCTCTTCATCATGACTCATAAGGCTTCATTCTGTCTTGGTGAGTTTTCTAGAAAACGAGTAATTTATGTGCTCAAACACACATCTTTCGTGACTTTTCAAGATTTGAACCTCCGTAACTTCGTCAAATGAGCTCCAAATACCTTCAAAATTTGACAACAGAATAACCTCGTGGAGCTCGTCATCATGACTCATAAGGCTTCATTCTGTCTTGGTGAGTTTTCTAGAAAACGAGTAATTTATTTGCTCAAACACACATCTTTCGTGACTTTTCAAGATTTGAACCTCCGTAACTTCGGCAAATGAGCTCCAAATACCTTCAATATTTAATAACAGAATAACCTCGTTGAGCACTTCATCATGACTCATAAGGCTTCATTCTGTCTTGGTGAGTTTTCTAGAAAACGAGTAGTTTATGTGCTCAAACACACATCTTTCGTGACTTTTCAAGATTTGAACCTACGTAACTTCGGCAAATGAGCTCCAAATACCTTCAAAATTTGACAACAGAATAACCTCGTGGAGCTCGTCATCATGACTCATAAGGCTTCATTCTGTCTTGGTGAGTTTTCTAGAAAACGAGTAATTTATTTGCTCAAACACACATCTTTCGTGACTTTTCAAGATTTGAACCTCCGTAACTTCGGCAAATGAGCTCCAAATACCTTCAATATTTAATAACAGAATAACCTCGTTGAGCACTTCATCATGACTCATAAGGCTTCATTCTGTCTTGGTGAGTTTTCGAGAAAACGAGTAATTTATGTGCTCAAACACACATCTTTCGTGACTTTTCAAGATTTGAACCTCCGTAACTTCGTCAAATGAGCTCCAAATACCTTCAAAATTTGACAACAGAATAACCTCGTGGAGCACTTCATCATGACTCATAAGGCTTCATTCTGTCTTGGTGAGTTTTCTAGAAAACGAGTAGTTTATGTGCTCAAACACACATCTTTCGTGACTTTTCAAGATTTGAACCTACGTAACTTCGGCAAATGAGCTCCAAATACCTTCAAAATTTGACAACAGAATAACCTCGTGGAGCTCGTCATCATGACTCATAAGGCTTCATTCTGTCTTGGTGAGTTTTCTAGAAAACGAGTAATTTATTTGCTCAAACACACATCTTTCGTGACTTTTCAAGATTTGAACCTCCGTAACTTCGGCAAATGAGCTCCAAATACCTTCAATATTTAATAACAGAATAACCTCGTTGAGCACTTCATCATGACTCATAGGGCTTCATTCTGTCTTGGTGAGTTTTCTAGAAAACGAGTAGTTTATGTGCTCAAACACACATCTTTCGTGACTTTTCAAGATTTGAACCTACGTAACTTCGGCAAATGAGCTCCAAATGCCTTCAAAATTTGACAACAGAATTACCTTGTTGAGCTCTTCATCATGACTCATAAGGCTTCATTGTATCTTGGTGAGTTTTCTAGAAAACGAGTAATTTATGTGCTCAAACACACATCTTTCGTGACTTTTCAAGATTTGAACCTCCGTAACTTCGGCAAATGAGCTCCAAATACCTTCAAAATTTGACAACAGAATCACCTCGTGGAGCTCTTCATCATGACTCATAAGGCTTCATTCTGTCTTGGTGAGTTTTCTAGAAAACGAGTAGTTTATGTGCTCAAACACACATCTTTCGTGACTTTTCAAGATTTGAACCTACGTAACTTCGGCAAATGAGCTCCAAATGCCTTCAAAATTTGACAACAGAATTACCTTGTTGAGCTCTTCATCATGACTCATAAGGCTTCATTGTATCTTGGTGAGTTTTCTAGAAAACGAGTAATTTATGTGCTCAAACACACATCTTTCGTGACTTTTCAAGATTTGAACCTCCGTAACTTCGGCAAATGAGCTCCAAATACCTTCAAAATTTGACAACAGAATCACCTCGTGGAGCTCTTCATCATGACTCATAAGGCTTCATTCTGTCTTGGTGAGTTTTCTAGAAAACGAGTAGTTTATGTGCTCAAACACACATCTTTCGTGACTTTTCAAGATTTGAACCTACGTAACTTCGGCAAATGAGCTCCAAATACCTTCAAAATTTGACAACAGAATCACCTCGTTGAGCTCTTCATCATGACTCATAAGGCTTCATTCTGTCTTGGTGAGTTTTCTAGAAAACGAGTAATTTATGTGCTCAAACACACATCTTTCGTGACTTTTCAAGATTTGAACCTCCGTAACTTCGTCAAATGAGCTCCAAATACCTTCAAAATTTGACAACAGAATAACCTCGTGGAGCTCGTCATCATGACTCATAAGGCTTCATTCTGTCTTGGTGAGTTTTCTAGAAAACGAGTAATTTATTTGCTCAAACACACATCTTTCGTGACTTTTCAAGATTTGAACCTCCGTAACTTCGGCAAATGAGCTCCAAATACCTTCAATATTTAATAACAGAATAACCTCGTTGAGCACTTCATCATGACTCATAAGGCTTCATTCTGTCTTGGTGAGTTTTCTAGAAAACGAGTAGTTTATGTGCTCAAACACACATCTTTCGTGACTTTTCAAGATTTGAACCTACGTAACTTCGGCAAATGAGCTCCAAATACCTTCAAAATTTGACAACAGAATAACCTCGTGGAGCTCGTCATCATGACTCATAAGGCTTCATTCTGTCTTGGTGAGTTTTCTAGAAAACGAGTAATTTATTTGCTCAAACACACATCTTTCGTGACTTTTCAAGATTTGAACCTCCGTAACTTCGGCAAATGAGCTCCAAATACCTTCAATATTTAATAACAGAATAACCTCGTTGAGCACTTCATCATGACTCATAAGGCTTCATTCTGTCTTGGTGAGTTTTCGAGAAAACGAGTAATTTATGTGCTCAAACACACATCTTTCGTGACTTTTCCAGATTTGAACCTCCGTAACATCGGCAAATGAGCTCCAAATACCTTCAATATTTAATAACAGAATAACCTCGTTGAGCTCTTCATCATGACTCATAAGGCTTCATTCTGTCTTGGTGAGTTTTCTAGAAAACGAGTAATTTATGTGCTGAAACACACATCTTTCGTGACTTTTCAAGATTTGAACCTACGTAACTTCGGCAAATGAGCTCCAAATACCTTCAAAATTTGACAACAGAATAACCTCGTGGAACTCGTCATCATGACTCATAAGGCTTCATTGTATCTTGGTGAATTTTCTAGAAAACGAGTAATTTATGTGCTCAAACACACAACTTTCGTGACTTTTCCAGCTTTGAACCTCGTAACTTCGGCAAATGAGCTCCAAATACCTTCAAAATTTGACAACAGAATCACCTCGTGGAGCTCTTCATCATGACTCATAAGGCTTCATTCTGTCTTGGTGAGTTTTCTAGAAAACGAGTAGTTTATGTGCTCAAACACACATCTTTCGTGACTTTTCAAGATTTGAACCTACGTAACTTCGGCAAATGAGCTCCAAATGCCTTCAAAATTTGACAACAGAATTACCTTGTTGAGCTCTTCATCATGACTCATAAGGCTTCATTGTATCTTGGTGAGTTTTCTAGAAAACGAGTAATTTATGTGCTCAAACACACATCTTTCGTGACTTTTCAAGATTTGAACCTCCGTAACTTCGGCAAATGAGCTCCAAATACCTTCAAAATTTGACAACAGAATCACCTCGTGGAGCTCTTCATCATGACTCATAAGGCTTCATTCTGTCTTGGTGAGTTTTCTAGAAAACGAGTAGTTTATGTGCTCAAACACACATCTTTCGTGACTTTTCAAGATTTGAACCTACGTAACTTCGGCAAATGAGCTCCAAATACCTTCAAAATTTGACAACAGAATCACCTCGTTGAGCTCTTCATCATGACTCATAAGGCTTCATTCTGTCTTGGTGAGTTTTCTAGAAAACGAGTAATTTATGTGCTCAAACACACATCTTTCGTGACTTTTCAAGATTTGAACCTCCGTAACTTCGTCAAATGAGCTCCAAATACCTTCAAAATTTGACAACAGAATAACCTCGTGGAGCTCGTCATCATGACTCATAAGGCTTCATTCTGTCTTGGTGAGTTTTCTAGAAAACGAGTAATTTATTTGCTCAAACACACATCTTTCGTGACTTTTCAAGATTTGAACCTCCGTAACTTCGGCAAATGAGCTCCAAATACCTTCAATATTTAATAACAGAATAACCTCGTTGAGCACTTCATCATGACTCATAAGGCTTCATTCTGTCTTGGTGAGTTTTCTAGAAAACGAGTAGTTTATGTGCTCAAACACACATCTTTCGTGACTTTTCAAGATTTGAACCTACGTAACTTCGGCAAATGAGCTCCAAATACCTTCAAAATTTGACAACAGAATAACCTCGTGGAGCTCGTCATCATGACTCATAAGGCTTCATTCTGTCTTGGTGAGTTTTCTAGAAAACGAGTAATTTATTTGCTCAAACACACATCTTTCGTGACTTTTCAAGATTTGAACCTCCGTAACTTCGGCAAATGAGCTCCAAATACCTTCAATATTTAATAACAGAATAACCTCGTTGAGCACTTCATCATGACTCATAGGGCTTCATTCTGTCTTGGTGAGTTTTCTAGAAAACGAGTAGTTTATGTGCTCAAACACACATCTTTCGTGACTTTTCAAGATTTGAACCTACGTAACTTCGGCAAATGAGCTCCAAATACCTTCAAAATTTGACAACAGAATCACCTCGTGGAGCTCTTCATCATGACTCATAAGGCTTCATTCTGTCTTGGTGAGTTTTCTAGAAAACGAGTAGTTTATGTGCTCAAACACACATCTTTCGTGACTTTTCAAGATTTGAACCTCGTAACTTCGGCAAATGAGCTCCAAATGCCTTCAAAATTTGACAACAGAATTACCTTGTTGAGCTCTTCATCATGACTCATAAGGCTTCATTGTATCTTGGTGAGTTTTCTAGAAAACGAGTAATTTATGTGCTCAAACACACATCTTTCGTGACTTTTCAAGATTTGAACCTCCGTAACTTCGTCAAATGAGCTCCAAATACCTTCAAAATTTGACAACAGAATAACCTCGTGGAGCTCGTCATCATGACTCATAAGGCTTCATTCTGTCTTGGTGAGTTTTCTAGAAAACGAGTAATTTATGTGCTCAAACACACATCTTTCGTGACTTTTCACGATTTGAACCTCCGTAACTTCGGCAAATGAGCTCCAAATACCTTCAATATTTAATAACAGAATAACCTCGTTGAGCACTTCATCATGACTCATAAGGCTTCATTCTGTCTTGGTGAGTTTTCTAGAAAACGAGTAGTTTATGTGCTCAAACACACATCTTTCGTGACTTTTCAAGATTTGAACCTACGTAACTTCGGCAAATGAGCTCCAAATACCTTCAAAATTTGACAACAGAAACACCTCGTGGAGCTCTTCATCATGACTCATAAGGCTTCATTCTGTCTTGGTGAGTTTTCTAGAAAACGAGTAGTTTATGTGCTCAAACACACATCTTTCGTGACTTTTCAAGATTTGAACCTACGTAACTTCGGCAAATGAGCTCCAAATACCTTCAAAATTTGACAACAGAATCACCTCGTGGAGCTCTTCATCATGACTCATAAGGCTTCATTGTATCTTGGTGAGTTTTCTAGAAAACGAGTAATTTATGTGTTCAAACACACATCTTTCGTGACTTTTCAAGATTTGAACCTACGTAACTTCGGCAAATTTTTTTTATATTTATTAAAACGCTTCTTCCAGAAGCATTTTAAGGGAATTACAATCTGATCAGAGAATGATCAATGAGTAATTTTGTTCTAATATTAATATGCCTTAGCTACATTTAGGGGTCACTAATTAGTAGTTAATTAGTAGTCCTTACGTTCTAATATAAAATTGACGCGTGAAAATTCGCTTTGTTTCTACTATTCACACACTAAACTAGCTCGAAGGGCTTGATCCTCTTGAGTCGTCTGGTCAGGTTAGTGTTGTCTAGGAGTTGGATAGCTTCCACGTTGGTGTGCTGCAGAAGTCGTTGTTCATGTCTTCTCGCAACTTTATTGACGGTTTCGCTGACGGTGTCCACACCCAGGTCTCTGTGAAGGTCACTATTTCTAAAGTACCAAGGTGCGTTGACAATACACCTTAGCACTTTATTTTGAAATCGTTGGATTATGTCCACGTTGTTTTTTCTTGCACATCCCCAGAGTTGGATTCCATACGACCATACAGGCTTCAAAACTTGATTGTACAGTAGTACTTTGTTGTATACTGATAAAGAAGAGTTTCTTCCTAGCAGCCAATACATTTTTCCAAATTTAATATTGAGTTCTTCCCTTTTCTTTTTGATGTGGGCTTTCCATCGTAGTTTAGCATCTAACGTCATGCCTAAATATTTTGCAGTGTTAGCGTATGGTATTTGTATATCATCAATATAAATCGGAATATAATTGTTTCTTTTGTTTGTAAAATTAATGTGAACAGACTTCGTGCCGTTCAATTTAATTCGCCATTGTCTGGTCCAGGTGGCGATTTTATTCACTGTTGCTTGCAAGCTTGCTGCCGCGTCTTCGTAATTTTCGCCCACCTCCATAAGGGCAGTATCATCAGCAAAAGTTGCTATGGTGTCAAGTTCTAATGTAGGTATATCAGAGGTATACAACAAGTATAGCATTGGTCCCAACACACTTCCCTGTGGTACCCCTGCCTTAATCTCTTTTAGGTCAGAGTAAGAATCTTCTTGTTTTATTCTAAATGCTCTATCAGAAATATATGATTTTAGTAATAGAGCGAATGGTTTGGGTAGAAACTTGGTTAGTTTGTGAATAAGTCCTTCATGCCATACTTTATCGAAAGCTTGCGCCACATCAAGGAAGATGGTAGAGCAAACTTTTTTGTTTTCTAATGATTTTTCTATCACATCAATGATTCTATGAACTTGATCAATGGTAGAATGTTTTTCTCTGAATCCAAATTGATGGGAAGGGATTAAGTTTTTCTCTTCAATTATAGGTTTAAGTCGCTTCAACAGTATTTTCTCAAAAACCTTTGAAATTACGGGTAGTAATGAAATTGGCCTGTACGATGAGGCTTCCGTTGGCGGTTTTCCAGGTTTGGGAATCATAATAACTTCAGCTACCTTCCATACTCTAGGTACGTAATTCAGCCGAAATGATGCATTAATAAGGTGACATAATTTTATTATTGCCTTACGTGGGAGTTGTTTCAGGATTTCTCCGGTAATTAGGTCAAATCCAGGCGCCTTCTTAGGATTGATATTCTCTTTGATTTCTTGCTCGATTTCTTTAGGGCTGGTATGCTTGATACAGCCTTCAAGTACTATACATTGAGTCCAGTCAAGTGTGTTGTCTCCTTCATTCGGCTGAAAGGTATTTTGGAGGTGTTCAGCGTACCTGTCTGCCTTTTGTTTGTTACTTTTTGCCCAAGTGCCATCGAGGTTCCTAATTGGTGATTGTTGCACTATGGGTCGTTTTGACTTTGCTGTAACCTTCCAAACTGAATATTCGGTTTTTGCATCATTCGATAATTCACTTAGAAAGTTGCTAAGTTTGTCACTTTTAAAATTTTGAATTACTCTTTTCAGATGTTGATTTGCATTATTTAGTCTGGTTTTATCAGCCGGGCATCTAGACCGATGCCAGGTTTTTCTAAGTTTTCTTTTTTCAGAGACTAACGTGCGTATCTCTTTTGGATATGTTGTGCCATACGGACGATAAGTAATATGGGGAGTATTATTCCAGGCAGCTTGCTGAATTGAGACGACAAAATTTTCTACTTCATTGTCTAGTTCCAACTCAGTTTTCAATGAAGCTGACAAGTTTATGGCATTTTCCAGTTGAAGTTTGAAGCTCTGCCAGTCAGTTACTTTATTAGTTAACCGGGGAGATGCTTCTTTTTGTATAATACTGTCATTCAGCTTGAGTAGAATTGGCGAGTGATCTGAATTCATGTCGTAAGTTTCCTCCACATGCATACAGTTGAAGGACACATTTCGCGTAATAAAGAAGTCAATCAAATCAGGAGTTTTGTTTGGGTCAGTTGGCCAATAAGTAGGTTTACCAGTCGACAACGGTTTACAATTAAGCTGATTTATTGCTTGCAGCAATTCTTTTCCTTTTGTGTTTGAAATCCTGGATCCCCACTGAATATGTTTGGCATTGAAATCTCCTCCAATGATAAATCTAAAGCGATAGTTACGTAGAAAATGTAGATATTGTTCTTTTTTTAAGGCATGTCTAGGAGGACAGTAGACTGCGCAGACAATAATTTCACACGTTTTAGTTTTCACTTTTACAGAAGTGGCTTGAAATTCTTCTGTTTGATATTTGAGGTCTTCTCCGTGTTGAATGGTCTTCTTAATTATAACGGCACTACCCCCTCGGGGTGCATTATCTGGATGTGTCGTGTGATACAAATCATATCCTTGAAATTTAATGAATGACTCAGAAGTGAGGTGAGTCTCAGAGATTAAACATATATCTATATTTTCTAAATTTAATATTACTTGAAGCTCTTGTTTGTGTTGTGCTAGTCCATTAGAGTTCCATTCCATGATCCTAAGATTGCTGCTGTTTTTAGCCATTACGATTTTTAGGGACAGCTCCTTTGTTGCTGTGTTCAAGTCTACTGAGACGATTATCCAAATTTTCTAGCCTCTCCAATATTTGTTGGAGACAACTCTGCACAGGGTCTGTGTTTTGTACTACTGTTTTCGGATAGGCTTTGCTTTCTCCTGAAACCATTTGACTATATGTAGCACTTCCTACTTCATTGCTTTGTCGTATTGCCGGTGGTACAACTGTTTGCCTCTGAGGTTTTGGAGGCAGTTGTTTATGAGGATTTGTCCTTTGTGTTCGTTTATCTTTCAGTTTTTGCATTTCCTTTGCAATCGTGCATCCTCGGTAATTTGCCGGATGATTTCCACCACAGTGTATACATTTTGGTTGAGCGTCTTTGGGCTTGTCACAATTAATTGTCAAGTGCTTACCAGTGCATCTGACACATCGAGGTTCCATGGAGCAGTACTTTTGCGTGTGGCCATAGGCTTGACATTTTTTGCACTGCGGTACTAGTCGGGATTTTCTTAAGGGCAGGATTTCTACCCTTACTCCTAAGATATCGGTTATACCATAAATTTTGTCCACATTTTCATCATGTCTGAATGAAAGCATGAACATGTTTAGCGGTTGTTTCGTTTTATAGCTTAGTTTTGCGGTCACCTCAAGTAGTTTGTAGCCTCTATTTCTGAGGTCCCGAGCAATGTCATCCGTCTTTACGGAGTGATGAAGTTTATTAGCCATAACTCTAATTGGCCTATTTTGCTTGTTTTCGTAGGAATGCCAAGAAAAATCCTTTTCGCTCAACACTGCGGAAAGTGCTTTAAAATCTTTCTCGTCGTTTGCGTTGATTTTGATAGTTTTGTTATTAAAGACTTTAATTTGGGAATTTGCATACTGATTTACAATTGCATGTAAGTCGGAAAAGTTATTAATGTTTTCAACGATGATTGGGGGAGGCCTGTGTACTTTTTGGTTTGGAGGATTAACCGGGTTCTTTTGTTTCAATGCTGGTGGAGTCGCGGAAGTATTCCGCTTCCTCTTTTTTCGGTTTTTCTCCCGAATCCATTCTGTTTCATTTGCAAGTTCCTCTTCGTCGGTAAAGAATTCTTCGCTTATTTCCATCTCCTTAGCTGGTGCAGGTAAAATTTTCTTTTCTAGCTCCATGTATTTAACCATGAGTTCATCATACTTTTTTTGCATATCTTTTAGCTTAGCTTCCAGTTGTTGTGCACGTGCTGTGGTTCCGTCATTTTCCATTGTCAGCGTTAATTGCTTTTGTGAACTGGCGTTGTTCTGCAATTGCAATACTGGTTTCTTCAGCATTTTGCTGATTTAGCGATAACGCACGACACTGACGCGCCGCCGTATCCACTCGCCCGATAGTATTCGCTAGTTTACTCTAAATAAACAAATAAATAAACAACTTGCCGGCCTGTAGACACGTGTTCATCGAACGACGATCGAACTCCGACTTACTTCGGCAAATGAGCTCCAAATACCTTCAAAATTTGACAACAGAATAACCTCGTGGAGCTCTTCATCATGACTCATAAGGCTTCATTCTGTCTTGGTGAGTTTTCTAGAAAACGAGTAGTTTATGTGCTCAAACACACAACTTTCGTGACTTTTCCAGCTTTGAACCTCGTAACTTCGGCAAATGAGCTCCAAATGCCTTCAAAATTTGACAACAGAATTACCTTGTTGAGCTCTTCATCATGACTCATAAGGCTTCATTCTGTTTTGGTGAGTTTTCTAGAAAACGAGTAATTTATGTGCTCAAACACACATCTTTCCTGACGTTTCAAGATTTGAACCTACGTAACTTCGGCAAATGAGCTCCAAATACCTTCAAAACTTGACAACAGAATCACCTCGTGGAGCTCGTCATCATGACTCATAAGGCTTCATTCTGTCTTGGTGAGTTTTCTAGAAAACGAGTAGTTTATGTGCTCAAACACACATCTTTCGTGACTTTTCAAGATTTGAACCTACGTAACTTCGGCAAATGAGCTCCAAATACCTTCAAAATTTGACAACAGAATCACCTCGTTGAGCTCTTCATCATGACTCATAAGGCTTCATTCTGTCTTGGTGAGTTTTCTAGAAAACGAGTAATTTATGTGCTCAAACACACATCTTTCGTGACTTTTCAAGATTTGAACCTCCGTAACTTCGGCAAATGAGCTCCAAATACCTTCAATATTTAATAACAGAATAACCTCGTTGAGCACTTCATCATGACTCATAAGGCTTCATTCTGTCTTGGTGATTTTTCTAGAAAACGAGTAATTTATGTGCTCAAACACACAACTTTCGTGACTTTTCCAGCTTTGAACCTCCTTAACTTCGGCAAATGAGCGCCAAATACCTTCAATATTTAATAACAGAATAACCTCGTTGAGCACTTCATCATGACTCATAAGGCTTCATTCTGTCTTGGTGAGTTTTCTAGAAAACGAGTAATTTATGTGCTCAAACACACATCTTTCGTGACTTTTCAAGATTTGAACCTCCGTAACTTCGGCAAATGAGCTCCAAATACCTTCAAAATTTGACCACAGAATCACCTCTTTGAGCACTTCATCATGACTCATAAGGCTTCATTCTGTCTTGGTGAGTTTTCTAGAAAACGAGTAATTTATGTGCTCAAACACACAACTTTCGTGACTTTTCCAGCTTTGAACCTCGTAACTTCGGCAAATGAGCTCCAAATACCTTCAAAATTTGACAACAGAATAACCTCGTGGAGCTCGTCATCATGACTCATAAGGCTTCATTCTGTCTTGGTGAGTTTTCTAGAAAACGAGTAATTTATGTGCTCAAACACACATCTTTCGTGACTTTTCAAGATTTGAACCTCCGTAACTTCGGCAAATGAGCTCCAAATACCTTCAATATTTAATAACAGAATAACCTCGTTGAGCACTTCATCATGACTCATAAGGCTTCATTCTGTCTTGGTGAGTTTTCTAGAAAACGAGTAATTTATGTGCTCAAACACACAACTTTCGTGACTTTTCCAGCTTTGAACCTCCGTAACTTCGGCAAATGAGCTCCAAATACCTTCAATATTTAATAACAGAATAACCTCGTTGAGCACTTCATCATGACTCATAAGGCTTCATTCTGTCTTGGTGAGTTTTCTAGAAAACGAGTAATTTATGTGCTCAAACACACATCTTTCGTGACTTTTCAAGATTTGAACCTCCGTAACTTCGGCAAATGAGCTCCAAATACCTTCAAAATTTGACCACAGAATCACCTCTTTGAGCACTTCATCATGACTCATAAGGCTTCATTCTGTCTTGGTGAGTTGTCTAGAAAACGAGTAATTTATGTGCTCAAACACACAACTTTCGTGACTTTTCCAGCTTTGAACCTCGTAACTTCGGCAAATGAGCTCCAAATACCTTCAAAATTTGACAACAGAATAACCTCGTGGAGCTCGTCATCATGACTCATAAGGCTTCATTCTGTCTTGGTGAGTTTTCTAGAAAACGAGTAATTTATGTGCTCAAACACACAACTTTCGTGACTTTTCCTGCTTTGAACCTCGTAACTTCGGCAAATGAGCTCCAAATGCCTTCAAAATTTGACAACAGAATTACCTTGTTGAGCTCTTCATCATGACTCATAAGGCTTCATTGTATCTTGGTGAGTTTTCTAGAAAACGAGTAATTTATGTGCTCAAACACACATCTTTCGTGACTTTTCAAGATTTGAACCTCCGTAACTTCGGCAAATGAGCTCCAAATACCTTCAAAATTTGACAACAGAATCACCTCGTGGAGCTCTTCATCATGACTCATAAGGCATCATTCTGTCTTGGTGAGTTTTCTAGAAAACGAGTAGTTTATGTGCTCAAACACACATCTTTCGTGACTTTTCAAGATTTGAACCTACGTAACTTCGGCAAATGAGCTCCAAATACCTTCAAAATTTGACAACAGAATCACCTCGTGGAGCTCTTCATCATGACTCATAAGGCTTCATTCTGTCTTGGTGAGTTTTCTAGAAAACGAGTAGTTTATGTGCTCAAACACACATCTTTCGTGACTTTTCAAGATTTGAACCTACGTAACTTCGGCAAATGAGCTCCAAATACCTTCAAAATTTGACAACAGAATCACCTCGTGGAGCTCTTCATCATGACTCATAAGGCTTCATTCTGTCTTGGTGAGTTTTCTAGAAAACGAGTAGTTTATGTGCTCAAACACATATTTTTCGTGACTTTTCAAGTTTTGAACCTCCGTAACTTCGGCAAATGAGCTCCAAATACCTTCAAAATTTGACAAAAGAATCACCTCGTGGAGCTCTTCATCATGACTCATAAGGCTTCATTGTATCTTGGTGAGTTTTCTAGAAAACGAGTAATTTATGTGTTCAAACACACATCTTTCGTGACTTTTCAAGATTTGAACCTACGTAACTTCGGCAAATGAGCTCCAAATACCTTCAAAATTTGACAACAGAATAACCTCGTGGAGCTCTTCATCATGACTCATAAGGCTTCATTCTGTCTTGGTGAGTTTTCTAGAAAACGAGTAGTTTATGTGCTCAAACACATATTTTTCGTGACTTTTCAAGTTTTGAACCTCCGTAACTTCGGCAAATGAGCTCCAAATACCTTCAAAATTTGACCACAGAATCACCTCTTTGAGCACTTCATCATGACTCATAAGGCTTCATTCTGTCTTGGTGAGTTTTCTAGAAAACGAGTAAGTTATGTGCTCAAACACACATCTTTCGTGACTTTTCAAGATTTGAACCTCCGTAACTTCGGCAAATGAGCTCCAAATGCCTCCAAAATTTGACAACAGAATTACCTTCTTGAGCACTTCATCATGACTCATAAGGCTTCATTCTGTCTTGGTGAGTTTTCTAGAAAACGAGTAAGTTATGTGCTCAAACACACATCTTTCGTGACTTTTCAAGATTTGAACCTCCGTAACTTCGGCAAATGAGCTCCAAATACCTTCAAAATTTGACCACAGAATCACCTCTTTGAGCACTTCATCATGACTCATAAGGCTTCATTCTGTCTTGGTGAGTTTTCTAGAAAACGAGTAATTTATGTGCTCAAACACACAACTTTCGTGACTTTTCCAGCTTTGAACCTCGTAACTTCGGCAAATGAGCTTCAAATACCTTCAAAATTTGACAACAGAATAATCTCGTTGAGCACTTCATCATGACTCATAAGGCTTCATTCTGTCTTGGTGAGTTTTCTAGAAAACAAGTAATTTATGTGCTCAAACACACATCTTTCGTGACTTTTCAAGATTTGAACCTACGTAACTTCGGCAAATGAGCTCCAAATACCTTCAAAATTTGACAACAGAATCACCTCGTGGAGCTCTTCATCATGACTCATAAGGCTTCATTGTATCTTGGTGAGTTTTCTAGAAAACGAGTAATTTATGTGTTCAAACACACATCTTTCGTGACTTTTCAAGATTTGAACCTACGTAACTTCGGCAAATGAGCTCCAAATACCTTCAAAATTTGACAACAGAATAACCGCGTGGAGCTCTTCATCATGACTCATAAGGCTTCATTCTGTCTTGGTGAGTTTTCTAGAAAACGAGTAATTTATGTGCTCAAACACACATCTTTCGTGACTTTTCAAGATTTGAACCTCCGTAACTTCGGCAAATGAGCTCCAAATACCTTCAATATTTAATAACAGAATAACCTCGTTGAGCACTTCATCATGACTCATAAGGCTTCATTCTGTCTTGGTGAGTTTTCTAGAAAACAAGTAATTTATGTGCTCAAACACACAACTTTCGTGACTTTTCCAGCTTTGAACCTCCGTAACTTCGGCAAATGAGCTCCAAATACCTTCAATATTTAATAACAGAATAACCTCGTTGAGCACTTCATCATGACTCATAAGGCTTCATTCTGTCTTGGTGAGTTTTCGAGAAAACGAGTAATTTATGTGCTCAAACACACATCTTTCGTGACTTTTCCAGATTTGAACCTCCGTAACATCGGCAAATGAGCTCCAAATACCTTCAATATTTAATAACAGAATAACCTCGTTGAGCTCTTCATCATGACTCATAAGGCTTCATTCTGTCTTGGTGAGTTTTCTAGAAAACGAGTAATTTATGTGCTGAAACACACATCTTTCGTGACTTTTCAAGATTTGAACCTACGTAACTTCGGCAAATGAGCTCCAAATACCTTCAAAATTTGACAACAGAATAACCTCGTGGAACTCGTCATCATGACTCATAAGGCTTCATTGTATCTTGGTGAATTTTCTAGAAAACGAGTAATTTATGTGCTCAAACACACAACTTTCGTGACTTTTCCAGCTTTGAACCTCGTAACTTCGGCAAATGAGCTCCAAATACCTTCAAAATTTGACAACAGAATCACCTCGTGGAGCTCTTCATCATGACTCATAAGGCTTCATTCTGTCTTGGTGAGTTTTCTAGAAAACGAGTAGTTTATGTGCTCAAACACACATCTTTCGTGACTTTTCAAGATTTGAACCTACGTAACTTCGGCAAATGAGCTCCAAATGCCTTCAAAATTTGACAACAGAATTACCTTGTTGAGCTCTTCATCATGACTCATAAGGCTTCATTGTATCTTGGTGAGTTTTCTAGAAAACGAGTAATTTATGTGCTCAAACACACATCTTTCGTGACTTTTCAAGATTTGAACCTCCGTAACTTCGGCAAATGAGCTCCAAATACCTTCAAAATTTGACAACAGAATCACCTCGTGGAGCTCTTCATCATGACTCATAAGGCTTCATTCTGTCTTGGTGAGTTTTCTAGAAAACGAGTAGTTTATGTGCTCAAACACACATCTTTCGTGACTTTTCAAGATTTGAACCTACGTAACTTCGGCAAATGAGCTCCAAATACCTTCAAAATTTGACAACAGAATCACCTCGTTGAGCTCTTCATCATGACTCATAAGGCTTCATTCTGTCTTGGTGAGTTTTCTAGAAAACGAGTAATTTATGTGCTCAAACACACATCTTTCGTGACTTTTCAAGATTTGAACCTCCGTAACTTCGTCAAATGAGCTCCAAATACCTTCAAAATTTGACAACAGAATAACCTCGTGGAGCTCGTCATCATGACTCATAAGGCTTCATTCTGTCTTGGTGAGTTTTCTAGAAAACGAGTAATTTATTTGCTCAAACACACATCTTTCGTGACTTTTCAAGATTTGAACCTCCGTAACTTCGGCAAATGAGCTCCAAATACCTTCAATATTTAATAACAGAATAACCTCGTTGAGCACTTCATCATGACTCATAAGGCTTCATTCTGTCTTGGTGAGTTTTCTAGAAAACGAGTAGTTTATGTGCTCAAACACACATCTTTCGTGACTTTTCAAGATTTGAACCTACGTAACTTCGGCAAATGAGCTCCAAATACCTTCAAAATTTGACAACAGAAACACCTCGTGGAGCTCTTCATCATGACTCATAAGGCTTCATTCTGTCTTGGTGAGTTTTCTAGAAAACGAGTAGTTTATGTGCTCAAACACACATCTTTCGTGACTTTTCAAGATTTGAACCTACGTAACTTCGGCAAATGAGCTCCAAATACCTTCAAAATTTGACAACAGAATCACCTCGTGGAGCTCTTCATCATGACTCATAAGGCTTCATTCTGTCTTGGTGAGTTTTCTAGAAAACGAGTAGTTTATGTGCTCAAACACACATCTTTCGTGACTTTTCAAGATTTGAACCTCGTAACTTCGGCAAATGAGCTCCAAATGCCTTCAAAATTTGACAACAGAATTACCTTGTTGAGCTCTTCATCACGACTCATAAGGCTTCATTGTATCTTGGTGAGTTTTCTAGAAAACGAGTAATTTATGTGCTCAAACACACATCTTTCGTGACTTTTCAAGATTTGAACCTCCGTAACTTCGTCAAATGAGCTCCAAATACCTTCAAAATTTGACAACAGAATAACCTCGTGGAGCTCGTCATCATGACTCATAAGGCTTCATTCTGTCTTGGTGAGTTTTCTAGAAAACGAGTAATTTATGTGCTCAAACACACATCTTTCGTGACTTTTCACGATTTGAACCTCCGTAACTTCGGCAAATGAGCTCCAAATACCTTCAATATTTAATAACAGAATAACCTCGTTGAGCACTTCATCATGACTCATAAGGCTTCATTCTGTCTTGGTGAGTTTTCTAGAAAACGAGTAGTTTATGTGCTCAAACACACATCTTTCGTGACTTTTCAAGATTTGAACCTACGTAACTTCGGCAAATGAGCTCCAAATACCTTCAAAATTTGACAACAGAAACACCTCGTGGAGCTCTTCATCATGACTCATAAGGCTTCATTCTGTCTTGGTGAGTTTTCTAGAAAACGAGTAGTTTATGTGCTCAAACACACATCTTTCGTGACTTTTCAAGATTTGAACCTACGTAACTTCGGCAAATGAGCTCCAAATACCTTCAAAATTTGACAACAGAATCACCTCGTGGAGCTCTTCATCATGACTCATAAGGCTTCATTGTATCTTGGTGAGTTTTCTAGAAAACGAGTAATTTATGTGTTCAAACACACATCTTTCGTGACTTTTCAAGATTTGAACCTACGTAACTTCGGCAAATGAGCTCCAAATACCTTCAAAATTTGACAACAGAATAACCTCGTGGAGCTCTTCATCATGACTCATAAGGCTTCATTCTGTCTTGGTGAGTTTTCTAGAAAACGAGTAGTTTATGTGCTCAAACACACAACTTTCGTGACTTTTCCAGCTTTGAACCTCGTAACTTCGGCAAATGAGCTCCAAATGCCTTCAAAATTTGACAACAGAATTACCTTGTTGAGCTCTTCATCATGACTCATAAAGCTTCATTCTGTTTTGGTGAGTTTTCTAGAAAACGAGTAATTTATGTGCTCAAACACACATCTTTCCTGACGTTTCAAGATTTGAACCTACGTAACTTCGGCAAATGAGCTCCAAATACCTTCAAAACTTGACAACAGAATCACCTCGTGGAGCTCGTCATCATGACTCATAAGGCTTCATTCTGTCTTGGTGAGTTTTCTAGAAAACGAGTAGTTTATGTGCTCAAACACACATCTTTCGTGACTTTTCAAGATTTGAACCTACGTAACTTCGGCAAATGAGCTCCAAATACCTTCAAAATTTGACAACAGAATCACCTCGTGGAGCTCTTCATCATGACTCATAAGGCTTCATTCTGTCTTGGTGAGTTTTCTAGAAAACGAGTAGTTTATGTGCTCAAACACACATCTTTCGTGACTTTTCAAGATTTGAACCTCGTAACTTCGGCAAATGAGCTCCAAATACCTTCAATATTTGACAACAGAATAACCTCGTTGAGCACTTCATCATGACTCATAAGGCTTCATTCTGTCTTGGTGAGTTTTCTAGAAAACGAGTAATTTATGTGCTGAAACACACAACTTTCGTGACTTTTCCAGCTTTGAACCTCCGTAACTTCGGCAAATGAGCTCCAAATACCTTCAAAATTTGACAACAGAATAACCTCGTGGAGCTCGTCATCATGACTCATAAGGCTTCATTCTGTCTTGGTGAGTTTTCTAGAAAACGAGTAATTTATGTGCTCAAACACACATCTTTTGTGACTTTTCAAGATTTGAACCTACGTAACTTCGGCAAATGAGCTCCAAATGCCTTCAAAATTTGACAACAGAATTACCTTGTTGAGCTCTTCATCATGACTCATAAGGCTTCATTCTGTCTTGGTGAGTTTTCTAGAAAACGAGTAGTTTATGTGCTCAAACACATATTTTTCGTGACTTTTCAAGTTTTGAACCTCCGTAACTTCGGCAAATGAGCTCCGAATACCTTCAATATTTGACAACAGAATAACCTCGTTGAGCACTTCATCATGACTCATAAGGCTTCATTCTGTCTTGGTGAGTTTTCTAGAAAACGAGTAATTTATGTGCTCAAACACACATCTTTCCTGACTTTTCAAGATTTGAACCTACGTAACTTCGGCAAATGAGCTCCAAATGCCTTCCCAATTTGACAACAGAATTACCTTGTTGAGCACTTCATCATGACTCATAAGGCTTCATTCTGTCTTGGTGAGTTTTCTAGAAAACGAGTAATTTATGTGCTCAAACACACAACTTTCGTGACTTTTCCAGCTTTGAACCTCCGTAACTTCGGCAAATGAGCTCCAAATACCTTCAAAATTTGACAACAGAATAACCTCGTGGAGCTCGTCATCATGACTCATAAGGCTTCATTCTGTCTTGGTGAGTTTTCTAGAAAACGAGTAATTTATGTGCTCAAACACACATCTTTTGTGACTTTTCAAGATTTGAACCTACGTAACTTCGGCAAATGAGCTCCAAATGCCTTCAAAATTTGACAACAGAATTACCTTGTTGAGCTCTTCATCATGACTCATAAGGCTTCATTCTGTCTTGGTGAGTTTTCTAGAAAACGAGTAGTTTATGTGCTCAAACACATATTTTTCGTGACTTTTCAAGTTTTGAACCTCCGTAACTTCGGCAAATGAGCTCCAAATACCTTCAATATTTGACAACAGAATAACCTCGTTGAGCACTTCATCATGACTCATAAGGCTTCATTCTGTCTTGGTGAGTTTTCTAGAAAACGAGTAATTTATGTGCTCAAACACACATCTTTCGTGACTTTTCCAGCTTTGAACCTCCGTAACTTCGGCAAATGAGCTCCAAATACCTTCAAAATTTGACAACAGAATAACCTCGTGGAGCTCGTCATCATGACTCATAAGGCTTCATTCTGTCTTGGTGAGTTTTCTAGAAAACGAGTAATTTATGTGCTCAAACACACATCTTTTGTGACTTTTCAAGATTTGAACCTACGTAACTTCGGCAAATGAGCTCCAAATGCCTTCAAAATTTGACAACAGAATTACCTTGTTGAGCTCTTCATCATGACTCATAAGGCTTCATTCTGTCTTGGTGAGTTTTCTAGAAAACGAGTAGTTTATGTGCTCAAACACATATTTTTCGTGACTTTTCAAGTTTTGAACCTCCGTAACTTCGGCAAATGAGCTCCGAATACCTTCAATATTTGACAACAGAATAACCTCGTTGAGCACTTCATCATGACTCATAAGGCTTCATTCTGTCTTGGTGAGTTTTCTAGAAAACGAGTAATTTATGTGCTCAAACACACATCTTTCCTGACTTTTCAAGATTTGAACCTACGTAACTTCGGCAAATGAGCTCCAAATGCCTTCCCAATTTGACAACAGAATTACCTTGTTGAGCACTTCATCATGACTCATAAGGCTTCATTCTGTCTTGGTGAGTTTTCTAGAAAACGAGTAATTTATGTGCTCAAACACACAACTTTCGTGACTTTTCCAGCTTTGAACCTCCGTAACTTCGGCAAATGAGCTCCAAATACCTTCAAAATTTGACAACAGAATAACCTCGTGGAGCTCGTCATCATGACTCATAAGGCTTCATTCTGTCTTGGTGAGTTTTCTAGAAAACGAGTAATTTATGTGCTCAAACACACATCTTTTGTGACTTTTCAAGATTTGAACCTACGTAACTTCGGCAAATGAGCTCCAAATGCCTTCAAAATTTGACAACAGAATTACCTTGTTGAGCTCTTCATCATGACTCATAAGGCTTCATTCTGTCTTGGTGAGTTTTCTAGAAAACGAGTAGTTTATGTGCTCAAACACATATTTTTCGTGACTTTTCAAGTTTTGAACCTCCGTAACTTCGGCAAATGAGCTCCAAATACCTTCAATATTTGACAACAGAATAACCTCGTTGAGCACTTCATCATGACTCATAAGGCTTCATTCTGTCTTGGTGAGTTTTCTAGAAAACGAGTAATTTATGTGCTCAAACACACATCTTTCGTGACTTTTCAAGATTTGAACCTCCGTAACTTCGGCAAATGAGCTCCAAATACCTTCAATACTTAATAACAGAATAACCTCGTTGAGCACTTCATCATGACTCATAAGGCTTCATTCTGTCTTGGTGAGTTTTCTAGAAAACGAGTAATTTATGTGCTCAAACACACATCTTTCGTGACTTTTCAAGATTTGAACCTCCGTAACTTCGGCAAATGAGCTCCAAATACCTTCAATACTTAATAACAGAATAACCTCGTTGAGCACTTCATCATGACTCATAAGGCTTCATTCTGTCTTGGTGAGTTTTCTAGAAAACGAGTACTTTATGTGCTCAAACACACAACTTTCGTGACTTTTCCAGCTTTGAACCTCCGTGACTTCGGCAAATGAGCTCCAAATACCTTCAAAATTTGACAACAGAATAACCTCGTGGAGCTCGTCATCATGACTCATAAGGCTTCATTCTGTCTTGGTGAGTTTTCTAGAAAACGAGTAATTTATGTGCTCAAACACACATCTTTTGTGACTTTTCAAGATTTGAACCTACGTAACTTCGGCAAATGAGCTCCAAATACCTTCAATATTTGACAACAGAATAACCTCGTTGAGCACTTCATCATGACTCATAAGGCTTCATTCTGTCTTGGTGAGTTTTCTAGAAAACGAGTAATTTATGTGCTCAAACACACATCTTTCCTGACTTTTCAAGATTTGAACCTCCGTAACTTCGGCAAATGAGCTCCAAATACCTTCAATATTTAATAACAGAATAACCTCGTTGAGCACTTCATCATGACTCATAAGGCTTCATTCTGTCTTGGTGAGTTTTCTAGAAAACGAGTACTTTATGTGCTCAAACACACAACTTTCGTGACTTTTCCAGCTTTGAACCTCCGTGACTTCGGCAAATGAGCTCCAAATACCTTCAAAATTTGACAACAGAATAACCTCGTGGAGCTCGTCATCATGACTCATAAGGCTTCATTCTGTCTTGGTGAGTTTTCTAGAAAACGAGTAATTTATGTGCTCAAACACACATCTTTCGTGACTTTTCAAGATTTGAACCTCCGTAACTTCGGCAAATGAGCTCCAAATACCTTCAATATTTAATAACAGAATAACCTCGTTGAGCACTTCATCATGACTCATAAGGCTTCATTCTGTCTTGGTGAGTTTTCTAGAAAACGAGTAATTTATGTGCTCAAACACACATCTTTTGTGACTTTTCAAGATTTGAACCTACGTCACTTCGGCAAATGAGCTCCAAATGCCTTCAAAATTTGACAACAGAATTACCTTGTTGAGCTCTTCATCATGACTCATAAGGCTTCATTCTGTCTTGGTGAGTTTTCTAGAAAACGAGTAGTTTATGTGCTCAAACACATATTTTTCGTGACTTTTCAAGTTTTGAACCTCCGTAACTTCGGCAAATGAGCTCCAAATACCTTCAATATTTGACAACAGAATAACCTCGTTGAGCACTTCATCATGACTCATAAGGCTTCATTCTGTCTTGGTGAGTTTTCTAGAAAACGAGTAATTTATGTGCTCAAACACACATCTTTCCTGACTTTTCAAGATTTGAACCTACGTAACTTCGGCAAATGAGCTCCAAATGCCTTCCAAATTTGACAACAGAATTACCTTGTTGAGCACTTCATCATGACTCATAAGGCTTCATTCTGTCTTGGTGAGTTTTCTAGAAAACGTGTAATTTATGTGCTGAAACACACAACTTTCGTGACTTTTCCAGCTTTGAACCTCCGTAACTTCGGCAAATGAGCTCCAAATACCTTCAAAATTTGACAACAGAATAACCTCGTGGAGCTCGTCATCATGACTCATAAGGCTTCATTCTGTCTTGGTGAGTTTTCTAGAAAACGAGTAATTTATGTGCTCAAACACACATCTTTTGTGACTTTTCAAGATTTGAACCTACGTAACTTCGGCAAATGAGCTCCAAATGCCTTCAAAATTTGACAACAGAATTACCTTGTTGAGCTCTTCATCATGACTCATAAGGCTTCATTCTGTCTTGGTGAGTTTTCTAGAAAACGAGTAGTTTATGTGCTCAAACAAATATTTTTCGTGACTTTTCAAGTTTTGAACCTCCGTAACTTCGGCAAATGAGCTCCAAATACCTTCAATATTTGACAACAGAATAACCTCGTTGAGCACTTCATCATGACTCATAAGGCTTCATTCTGTCTTGGTGAGTTTTCTAGAAAACGAGTAATTTATGTGCTCAAACACACATCTTTCCTGACTTTTCAAGATTTGAACCTACGTAACTTCGGCAAATGAGCTCCAAATGCCTTCCAAATTTGACAACAGAATTACCTTGTTGAGCACTTCATCATGACTCATAAGGCTTCATTCTGTCTTGGTGAGTTTTCTAGAAAACGTGTAATTTATGTGCTGAAACACACAACTTTCGTGACTTTTCCAGCTTTGAACCTCCGTAACTTCGGCAAATGAGCTCCAAATACCTTCAAAATTTGACAACAGAATAACCTCGTGGAGCTCGTCATCATGACTCATAAGGCTTCATTCTGTCTTGGTGAGTTTTCTAGAAAACGAGTAATTTATGTGCTCAAACACACATCTTTTGTGACTTTTCAAGATTTGAACCTACGTAACTTCGGCAAATGAGCTCCAAATGCCTTCAAAATTTGACAACAGAATTACCTTGTTGAGCTCTTCATCATGACTCATAAGGCTTCATTCTGTCTTGGTGAGTTTTCTAGAAAACGAGTAGTTTATGTGCTCAAACACATATTTTTCGTGACTTTTCAAGTTTTGAACCTCCGTAACTTCGGCAAATGAGCTCCAAATACCTTCAATATTTGACAACAGAATAACCTCGTTGAGCACTTCATCATGACTCATAAGGCTTCATTCTGTCTTGGTGAGTTTTCTAGAAAACGAGTAATTTATGTGCTCAAACACACATCTTTCCTGACTTTTCAAGATTTGAACCTACGTAACTTCGGCAAATGAGCTCCAAATGCCTTCCCAATTTGACAACAGAATTACCTTGTTGAGCACTTCATCATGACTCATAAGGCTTCATTCTGTCTTGGTGAGTTTTCTAGAAAACGAGTAATTTATGTGCTCAAACACACAACTTTCGTGACTTTTCCAGCTTTGAACCTCCGTAACTTCGGCAAATGAGCTCCAAATACCTTCAAAATTTGACAACAGAATAACCTCGTGGAGCTCGTCATCATGACTCATAAGGCTTCATTCTGTCTTGGTGAGTTTTCTAGAAAACGAGTAATTTATGTGCTCAAACACACATCTTTTGTGACTTTTCAAGATTTGAACCTACGTAACTTCGGCAAATGAGCTCCAAATGCCTTCAAAATTTGACAACAGAATTACCTTGTTGAGCTCTTCATCATGACTCATAAGGCTTCATTCTGTCTTGGTGAGTTTTCTAGAAAACGAGTAGTTTATGTGCTCAAACACATATTTTTCGTGACTTTTCAAGTTTTGAACCTCCGTAACTTCGGCAAATGAGCTCCAAATACCTTCAATATTTGACAACAGAATAACCTCGTTGAGCACTTCATCATGACTCATAAGGCTTCATTCTGTCTTGGTGAGTTTTCTAGAAAACGAGTAATTTATGTGCTCAAACACACATCTTTCGTGACTTTTCAAGATTTGAACCTCCGTAACTTCGGCAAATGAGCTCCAAATACCTTCAATACTTAATAACAGAATAACCTCGTTGAGCACTTCATCATGACTCATAAGGCTTCATTCTGTCTTGGTGAGTTTTCTAGAAAACGAGTAATTTATGTGCTCAAACACACATCTTTCGTGACTTTTCAAGATTTGAACCTCCGTAACTTCGGCAAATGAGCTCCAAATACCTTCAATACTTAATAACAGAATAACCTCGTTGAGCACTTCATCATGACTCATAAGGCTTCATTCTGTCTTGGTGAGTTTTCTAGAAAACGAGTAATTTATGTGCTCAAACACACATCTTTCCTGACTTTTCAAGATTTGAACCTACGTAACTTCGGCAAATGAGCTCCAAATACCTTCAATATTTAATAACAGAATAAGCTCGTTGAGCACTTCATCATGACTCATAAGGCTTCATTCTGTCTTGGTGAGTTTTCTAGAAAACGAGTACTTTATGTGCTCAAACACACAACTTTCGTGACTTTTCCAGCTTTGAACCTCCGTGACTTCGGCAAATGAGCTCCAAATACCTTCAAAATTTGACAACAGAATAACCTCGTGGAGCTCGTCATCATGACTCATAAGGCTTCATTCTGTCTTGGTGAGTTTTCTAGAAAACGAGTAATTTATGTGCTCAAACACACATCTTTTGTGACTTTTCAAGATTTGAACCTACGTAACTTCGGCAAATGAGCTCCAAATGCCTTCAAAATTTGACAACAGAATTACCTTGTTGAGCTCTTCATCATGACTCATAAGGCTTCATTCTGTCTTGGTGAGTTTTCTAGAAAACGAGTAGTTTATGTGCTCAAACACATATTTTTCGTGACTTTTCAAGTTTTGAACCTCCGTAACTTCGGCAAATGAGCTCCAAATACCTTCAATATTTGACAACAGAATAACCTCGTTGAGCACTTCATCATGACTCATAAGGCTTCATTCTGTCTTGGTGAGTTTTCTAGAAAACGAGTAATTTATGTGCTCAAACACACATCTTTCCTGACTTTTCAAGATTTGAACCTACGTAACTTCGGCAAATGAGCTCCAAATGCCTTCCAAATTTGACAACAGAATTACCTTGTTGAGCACTTCATCATGACTCATAAGGCTTCATTCTGTCTTGGTGAGTTTTCTAGAAAACGTGTAATTTATGTGCTGAAACACACAACTTTCGTGACTA